>NW_024113172.1:0-30645 GCF_003073215.2 Triticum urartu | reverse complement strand
TTAAATTCAACCAAGGATATCTTCAATACTCATGGTGCATAAAAGAAAAATGAAAACTAAATGCAAAAGATGCTCCAAGATTTGCACATATCGCATGAACGAAACGAATCCGAAAACATACCGATACTTGTTGAAGAAAGATGGGATGCCTTCCGGGGCATCCCCAAGCTTAGACGCTTGAGTATCCTTGAATATTTACTTGGGGCGCCTTGGGCATCCCCAATCTTGAGCTCTTGTCTCTCCTTCTTCTCCTCACATCGAGACATCCTTGATCTTTGAACACTTCATCCACACAAAACTCAATAGAAAACTCGGTAAGATCCATTAGTATAATAAAGCAAATCACTACTCTAAGTACTGTTGCAAACCAATTCATATTTTGTTTTTGCATTGTAGCTACTGTAATATAACTTTTCCATGGCTTAATCCACTAATATGAATCGATAGTTTCATCAAAACAATCAAACTATGCATCAAAAATAGAATCTGTCTAAAACAGGACAGTCTGTAATAATCTGAACATTCACCATATCTCTGGTACTCCAAAAATTCTACCAAAATTAGGAAAAATAAGAAATTAGTATAGAAAGACATTGCAAAAAGTTTTAGAACCGATTGACGTTCCAGTAAAAAAAATGTAAAATCGTGCACTACAGCCAAAGTTTCTGTCCTGCACCGTACATACCAACAAGCAAAGTAAACATCCTAAAGGCAAATCTTGGCACATTATTTTTATTTTTAAACCTTATAAAAGCACACAACAGAAATAAATGACTTTCTAAAACTTCCGGTTTGTCTCCCTGGCAGCGCTTTCTTTAAAGCCATTAAGCTAGGCATATAGTGCTCAAGTAATGGATCCACCCGGATCCCAAGGTATATCAAAGCCAATTTTAATTAACAATGATTTGTAATTTAGTAGTGAGCACAAATTAACATATATAATGTAATGATGAAGTCTAACTCTCTTCCTATGCATCGGCTTTGCATAAAAGAACAATTCATGCATACAAAGTAAAGGCCAATGCATAGTATAAACAGTTTCTTGCAATTTTATCATGTTGGAAACATAGAGAGGCGGAGATGTAGTTCCTCTCTCATAATAATTGCAAGTAGGAGCAGCAAGCACATGCATATTATATCTATCAAAATCATCATGTGTAATAGTAAAACGCAACCCATCAATATAATCCTTAATAAGGGTAAACTTCTCCGATATAGTATAGGGGAGAATTCAAAAAGATAATAGGACTATCATGCGTTGGTGCAATAGCAACAATTTCATGTTAACATAGGAACTATAACAAGTCATCTCCATAAGCATAATCATATTGCATCCTTGGCCACAAGCATAGCAAGCATCATCAGAAAGGGATATTTCAAAATAATCAATGGAGCATAACAGTCATCATAGCAATTCATCTTTGGTAAGCACGAAGGGAAATTTAAACAATGTATGAGTTGAAGAGTTACTCTCATTAGAAGGTGGGCACGGGTGATCAATCTGCTCTTCCTCCCTTTTGTCTTCGCTCTCCTCATCATCTTTTTCATCCAATGAGCTCACAGTTTCATCAATTTATTCTTCCATAGACTCCTGCAAAATATTAGTCTCTTCTTGGACAGCGGAGACTCTATCAATAAAACCATCAATATCGGAACTGAATTCATAATTCTCATAGCAATATTTAAGGATAGCTAAATTTTCAGGTCTATAAACTGAATCATCAAAATTTTCACACTCTTTAAACAAAGATTCAATTTCAAAAGCACCCATAAAAGCAACAAATTCTTCTATTTGTTCCACATCATAGTAATCATATATACCATTAGCATAAGAAGCCAAGGTTTTATCATCATTAAATTTGCATGAAAAGGGAAGGTGTGGAGCCTTCATCCTAGAGCAACAAGTATAATCATATCTCAAGCATAGTTCCTGAGCATACCAATGCAACATATGAATTTGATCCCATAATAGTTTCCCTTTTTGAGTCAAGCGATAATCCCTACAGTGTTCACGTTGATCCAACATGTCTCCCATTACATAATTGAATGGGGTTTTCTCAGGATTATCAAAGTAGTACATGATATTTTTCACAAAACCAGCATCGAGGGTTTTAGGAGGTTCCCCATCTCCATGAGTAGCAGGTACACATAATTTTTTTGGTATTCGTGTTCCATATCCATAACTAAATATAGAGAACAACTTAGAACAGCAACTAAAAATTACTTAGTGATAAAGCAAACAAGCACACACGAGAATATTCACCCCACGCTATGACTCCACGGCAACGGCGCCAGAAAAAGGTCTTGATAAGCCACAAGTATAGGGGATCAATTGTAGCCTCTTTCGATAAGTAAGAGTGTCGAACCCAACGAGGAGCTAAAGGTAGAACAAATATTCCCTCAAGTTCTATCAACCACCGATACAACTCTACGCACGCTTGACGTTCGCTTTACCTAGAACAAGTATAAAACTAGAAGTACTTTGTTGGTGTTTTTGGATAGGTTTGCAGGATAATAAAGAGCGGGTAAATAAAAAGTAGGGGCTGTTTAGGTAAAGAAGCAATAAACTTAGTATAGCGAGTGTGTAAAAGTGGTGGCAGGAGTTGCGAAATTGTCCCTAAGCAATTGACTACTTTACTAGACCGATAACAAGTTTTATGTGGGAGAGGCCACCGCTAGCATGTCATCCCTGACTTGGAATTCTATGCATTTATGATTGGAACTATTAGCAAGCATCCGCAACTACTAACGTTCATTAAGGTAAAACCCAACCATAGCATTAAGATATATTGGTCCCCCTTCAATCCCGTATGCGTCAATTTCTATGCTAGGTTGAAGCTTCTGCCACTCTTGCCCTCCAATACATAGTCCTTTCAACATACAACTAACCCTATGGTGTGATCCACGCACGCGCGCTCTTATGATGGCACCAAAGGACAACAACATACCACAAAGCAAATTAAATCAATTCATAGTAATTCACCAATCACCGATAGGACAATGAAAATCTACTCAGACATCATAGGATGGCAACACATCATTGGATAATAATATGAAGCATAAAGCACCTTGTTCAAGTAGAGGGTACAGCGGGGTCCGGGAGAGTGGACCGCTGTAGATAGAGGGGGGAAGGTTATGGAGATGTTGGTGAAGATGGCGGAGGTGTTGGTGTAGATTACGGTGATGATGATGGCCCCTGGCGGCGTTCCGGTGCCACCGGAAGCGAGGGGGAGAGAGCCCCCCTTCTTCTTCTTCTTCCTTGACCTTCTCCCCTAGATGGGAGAAGGGTTTCCCCTCTGGTCCATGGCCTCCATGGAGGCGGAGGGGCCAGAGCCCCTCCGAGATCGGATCTGTCTCTCTGTCTCTCTATGTTTCCGCGTTCTCAGATTATGCCCTTTCACTATTTCTTATATTCCCGGAGATCCGTAACTCCGATTGGGCTGAAATTTTAACATGATCTCTATCCAGATATTGGCTTTCTTGTGGCGAAAGAAGGGCATCAACCGCCTCACAGGGTGGCCATGAGGCCCAGGGCGCCCCCTACCTCGTGGCCCCCTCGGGCATCGTCTCGAGTTGATTCTTCTTCCCAAAAATCACATATATTCCAAAAAATCTCCATCAGTTTTATCCCGTCTGGACTCCGTTTGATATGGATCTTCTGCAAAACAAAAAACATGCAACAAATATGAACTGGCACTGGGCACTGGATCAATATGTTAGTCCCCAAAATAGTATAAAAAGTATATAAAAGTTGTAGAATATTGGCATGGAACTATCCAAAATTATAGATACGATGGAAGCGTATCAGTCCCCCTCGAGGACTTCCGAAGACGGCATTTGTCTATGTTTCTTTTCGGTGGTTTTGAGTCATAGGAAAGCCGTACTATTAAGAGGGGGTCTGCATTGGTTTGGCTTGGGTGGAATCAACACATACACATCATTTTTGCACCCTCTGAGCTTTTCCGTTTCGTTGAAGGCTCCCTTGATGCCTTCTCCCTGAGGTCTGGTCCAAGCGGTAGTACCGCGATCCCCAACAGTAGTACCGCTCTAGAGCTACAAGCGGTAGTACCGCTCCTCAGCGGTAGTACCGCTTAGAGCTCTCAGCCGTAGTACCGTTGCGGCTCCGTGCTGCTACCGCCTCGACTCGAGCGTTCTCCTTTCGTGTCGGGTTTTGCGGCAGTAGGGGCAGTAGTACTGCTCTTAGGCGGTAGTACCGTTCTTACCACTTCGGTAGTACTGCCCTGGGTCCAGGTCCTCGCTCCCGTCTTTCTGCGCGGCAGTACCGCGAGGTGGAACGGTAGTACCGCTAGCCACAGCGATAGTACCGCCCACCCCTGCGGTAGTACCAGCCTGTGCAGGGCTGAGCGAGGGTAATGGTTGGTTTGTCTTCCCCCCTTATAAAAGGAGGTCTTCTTCTCCAAGTTGACTTACCTCTTTTCCCCAAGCTCCATTGTTGCTCCAAAGCTCATTTTCGCCCGATCTCACTCCCTACCCAATCAAACTTGTTGATTTTCTAGGGATTGGTTGAGAAGGCCCAGATCTACACTTCCACCAAGAGAAATTTGATTCCCCCCACTCATCCCTTGTGGATCTTGTTACTCTTGGGTGTTTGAGCACCCTAGACGGTTGAGGTCACCTCGGAGACATATTCCATTGTGGTGAAGCTCCGTGGTTTCGTTGGGAGCCTCCAATTCGGCTGTGGAGAGAGCCCCAACCTTGTTTGTAAAGGTCCGGTCGCCGCTTCCAAGGGAACCAATAGTGGAATCACGACATCTCGTATTGTGTGAGGGCGTGAGAAGAATATGGTGGCCCTAGTGGCTTCTTGGGGAGCATTGTGCCTCCACACCGCTCCAACGGAGACGTAATTCCTCCCAAAAGGAAGGAACTTCGGTAACACATCCTCGTCTTCACTAGCTCCACTCTTGGTTATCTCGTGCCTTTGCTTGTGCAAGCTTTTGTGCTGTATCCTTAGCTTGCTTGTGTACTTATTGTTGTTGCATCATATAGGTTGCTCACCTCGTTGCATTTCTAGACAACCTACTTTGATGCAAAGTTTAAATTGGTAAATAAAAGCTAAACATTGTTAGTTGCCTATTCACCCCCCTCTAGTCAACTATATCGATCCTTTCAATTGGTATCAGAGCCTCATCTCTTTATTAAGGACTTTGCCGTCCGAAGAGTATGGTTGACACCATAGACGGTGTGGAGGAGCACTCCGGTGTGAATCTGATCTCGTCTATGGCTGATGCTGGAACCGCGGTCTCCCGTGAGGAATTCAATGTGGTTTTGGACACATTGAAAACCTCCATGACGACCAAGGTTTAAAGCATGTTTAATAAATTCCTAGAAGGGCTTAAACTATCCACCACACCGTTGAGAGTGGGTGATCCCACTAACAAGGTGACGGATGCTAACTCCGATAATGGGGAAGCTACTAGTGATCAAGTTCCTTCTTCTAGTGGTAAAAATGGCACCGACATCTTTGCCCATGTGGAACCTCCACTTGTTTATGGTGGAGCAATTCCTTCCACTAATTTGAATCATGCCGGTCCTCCCCCCCAAGATTATGAAAAATGAGGACTTTGATTCTTGGGTCTGTCACTTTAAGCGTCATTTAAATCATGTGAATACTAATCTTTGGAGAAGCATTGAAGAAGGTTTCTATCCACATGACCGAAGAAACTTCACTCCTAGAGAAGCCGCGGATAATCAATTCAACGAGAATGCTCTCTTCATCATCCAAGATGCAATTCCACCCGAAGATCTTCCTCATCTCCGGCCCTTCGCCATGGCTAAAGATGCATGGCATCAAGTTGTTTCCCTCTATAAGGGAAGCGCAAGCACACAACGCTCCAACTATCAAGTGGTGCAAGATGAAGCCGATGAGTTTGCAATGAAAGAAGATGAAGAACCTCGTGAACTTTAGCGGAGGGTAACCAAACTCGCGGTCTCACTCCGAGATCATGGGAGCAAGGACACGGATGACAATTGGATCAAGCGCAAATTCCTCAAGGCAATGATTCCTTACCACAAGGCCATGTGCTTCGTCATTCGTCAAAGGCCGGACTTCCACACCTTTTCCTCAAGTGAAGTGTTGGGTGAGTTTGTGGCCACGAGCATCTTGGACAAGACCATCGACAATGCAGTGCTACGTTCTCAAAGAGCGAAGAAGCCCAACCTTACATTAAAGGCCAAGGTTAGTGTGGAAGAAGAGGACGGAAAAGAAGAAGAGGAGAGCAACCCCGAAGATACAAAGTATGCCTATCATGAACACATGGCTCTTGCTTCAAGGCAATTTTGGAGCAAGAAAAACTCAAGGCCCAACTTCAACAAGAACAACTCAAGTGGAACGAAGGGCAAGCAACATGTGAGGACTTGCTATAATTGCGGCAATGTGAGCCATTTTGTTGCGGAGTGCCCGTATGAGAAGAGGGAAGACAATGGTGTCAAGCTCATCCGAAAGGACAAAGCCAAGTCTTTCCCAAACAAGAGCAACTTCACCAAGAAGACTCCTCCCAAGGCGTTGGTGGTACAATAAGAGTACAATGAGGATGATGATGATGAGGAGGATGGTGATTTGGTTGCCATGGCCTCCATTGCCATTGCGACAACTCCACGAGTGTCACTCTTCGACTCACCCAATGAGAGCATCATCGCCAAGTGCCTCATGGCTAAAGCCACCAACAAGGTAACCCCCAACATCAAAACTACCATCATTAATAATCCTTCTTTGATGGATTGCATTGATGAACATTATGGATCCAATGTGGAGGAGAATGAGTTTGAGTCCTTTATGAGTAAACTCAAGGGTAAATCCAAGAAGCACTTCGTTGCTCTCTTGGAACAACTTGGTGAAGCTAATGACATGATCGAGGCTCGCGAAGATACCATCTCTAAGATGGAGGGGCATAGTCATGACTATGCCGATGAGATTTCGGATCTTTCCAATGCTCTTGAGAAAGAGCGTGGTCTTCGTTTGGCTCTTGAGGAGTCACACAACGATGATCACGCTAAGTTGAATAAAGATCTTGATCATGCTATTGTTGTTTCTCGTGTGCTAAACTCTGAGAAGGCCAAGCTTGGGGTTGATCTTGCTAGACTCAAAGAGGAGTTTGACCTGCTTGACAAGGCTCACAAGGTCTTGAAGGGTACTCATGCTAGCCTCAAAGAGTCTCATGATCAACTTCAAGTAAAGCTAACCAAGGAGAAAGCCACATTTCCTCATATGATGCTAATTGATAATGCAAATGCTACTAACCCATGTTGTGAGCATGTGCATCTTGTTGAGGAGAATGCTAAGTTGAAGGAGCGACTTGAGAAAGGCCTTGTTTCTTGCATACAAGGCGATAAAAACCTCAACGATCTTTTGAGCAATCAAAAGGGAGTTGTGGCCAAGGAAGGGATTGGGTACGCACCCAAGTCCAAGAAC
This sequence comes from Triticum urartu, assembly GCF_003073215.2. Lineage (NCBI taxonomy): Eukaryota > Viridiplantae > Streptophyta > Magnoliopsida > Poales > Poaceae > Triticum > Triticum urartu. The sequence continues at coordinate 23,216 of NW_024113172.1, read as the reverse complement.
AAGAAGAAGAATGACAAGGCCAAACGACCTCCCCCTCTCAAGCAAACTTGTGTGAAGGAGGGATAGGGTGCTACTAAGGAGGAGGAGAAGAACACCATGAAGGGTGGTGATGCCAAGAAGGGCAACACCTCCCTTCCTAACAATGCCGGCGACTTAAACCCTTCTTATGTGTTGTGCCTTTCTAGTGATGGACATGTTTATGCCAAATTTGTTGGCTCTCCTTATGAGTACATTGAATGGTCTATTTGGGTTTCTAAGACCCTTGTTACTAACATCAAAGGACCCATTACAAAATGGGTACCTAAAACCAAGCATTGATCTCTTGTAGGTGTTTGCTTCCAGTGGGGGATCATGGTTGCTTGATAGTGGAGCCACTAATCATATGACCGGAAGCAATGACTTGGTGGTGGATGTTCACAAGATTCCATCTAGTCCCACCAATGTCAAGTGGGGTGATGCCTCGTCCTCCAAGGTATTGGGGCCCGACAAGATTGTCATTTCTCATGATCTCATGATCGAGAAGGTCATGCTTGTTGAGTCCATTGCATACAATTTACTTTCCGTTCATCAACTTGCACTCATGGGCTTTGCCATTTTCTTTGATGTTGATATTGTGGCCCTCTTGTGGAGCAAGACTCTTAAAGTAGCCTTTGTTGGGCATGTCAAGAACGGTCTCTATGTGATTAACTTTTCGGAGCGACCCACTAAGACCGCGACATGCCTAATGGCTAAAGTTAACGTGGGATGGCTTTGGCGTCGCCGTTTAGCCCATGTCAACATGAGATCTTTGCAAAGTCTTCTCAAGGGGGACCATGTCCGTGGACTAACAAATGTTAGTTTTGCTAAAGATCGTGCTTGCAGTGCTTGTATCGAAGGAAAGCTTCATGAAAAGGCTCACCCTCCCATGACTATCATCTACTCGAAGAGGCCTTTGGAGCTCCTTCACTTGGATCTCTTTGGGCCTCCATCCTTTGATAGTCTTGGGGGTAGAAAGTATTGCTTGGTGATTGTGGATGATTATTCAAGATACACTTTGGTATACTTCTTCAAGAGGAAGAGCGAGACCCAACAAACCGTCATTGACTTTGCAAATGAATCCCAACGACAACACAATGCAAAGATCTTGACAATAAGAAGCGACAACGGCACCGAGTTCAAGAACTACACCTTGGATGAGTTCCTTAGTGATGAGGGGATCAAGCATCAATATTCTGCACCATACACCCCCCAACAAAATGGTGTAGCAGAGAGGAAAAACCGGACGTTGATGGATGCGGCAAGGACCATGATGGCGGAGTGCAAGTCCCCATACAACTTTTGGGCCGAAGCCATCAACACCGCTTGTCATGCATCCAATCGGCTCTACCTCCGCAAGGGCTTGAACAAGACTCCTTATGAGATACTCACCGGTAACAAGCCCAACCTCAAGTACTTCCGGGTGTTCGGGTGTAAGTGTTTCATTCTCAAGAAAGGTGTTCGTTTGTCTAAATTTGAGGCTAGAGCATATGAGGGCATATTTGTTGGTTATGCTACCAACTCTCATGCTTACCGTGTCCTCAATAAGTCCACGAGACTCATTGAGGAGATGTGTAACATGGAGTTTGATGAGAATAACGGCTCCCAAGTGGAGCAAAGTGGCACTTGTGATGTAGGTTATGAAATTCCTCCCCAAGCCCTAAGAAGAATGGGAGTTGGCTTTATCCTACCCATTGAGGAACCCCTTGTGGCCGAAGGAGAAGGAAAATGCCCCACTCAAGTGGAGCCATCACCAACCCAAGGCCCACACGCTTCCGAAGAACAAAGTGAAGGCCCTCAACATCATGAACAAGACCAAGGGCAAGATCAATCTCAAGACGGTGTTGATTCACCAAGTGATGCCCAAGGTCAAGTTCTCTCCTCCGAGCAAGTTCAAGATCAAGACCAAGCTCAAGATCAAGAACAAGCTCAAGGCGGCACCCAAGATGATCAAGTGACCGCTCCTCAACTCACCCTTGAGGAGGAATTGGAGCGTTGTGCCACCAAGATCGCTTCCAAGCTCTCAACCAAGGGCCATCTCATGAAAAATGTGCTTGGAAGCATCCGAAAGGGGGTAAGAACTCGTAGACAATTGGCAAACTATTGTGAACATCATGCTTTTGTATCTTGTGTTGAACCCCAAAAGGTCTATGAGGCGCTCGAAGATCCGGATTGGCTCAATGCCATGCATGAAGAACTCAACAACTTCGAGTACAACAAGGTGTGGAGGTTGGTGCCAAGGCCAAACGGGAACCACAATGTCACTGGAACCAAGTGGATATTCAAGAACAAGCAAGACGCTCATGGAATTATCATTCGCAATAAGGCCCGGTTGGTAGCACAAGGCTACTCCCAAGTAGAGGGTATCGACTACGGTGAAACCTTTGCTCCCGTTGCTCGCCTTGAATCCATTCGCATGTTGATTTCTTATGCTTCTCATCATAACTTTAAGTTGCAACAAATGGATGTGAAGAGTGCATTTCTTAATGGTCCCATTAATGAGTTGGTGTATGTCAAGCAACCCCCCGGGTTCGAGGATCCCTATTTTCCCGATCATGTGTACCAACTCGATAAGGCACTCTATGGCCTTAAGCAAGCCCCACGTGCGTGGTATGACCACCTTACCGAGTTGTTGCAAGATCGCGGTTTTGAAATTGGGAAAACGACCCCACTCTTTTTTACCAAGAAGGTCAAAGGGGAGTTGTTTGTGTGCCAACTATATGTTGATGATATTATCTTTGGTTCCCCTAACAAAGCTTTCAATGAGGAATTTGCCGCACTTATGACCTCCAAGTTTAAGATGTCCATGATGGGAGAATTGAAGTTTTTTCTCGGGTTCGAAGTCAAGCAACGGAGAGAAGGAACCTTCATCAACCAATCCAAATACACTCAAGACATGCTCAAGAGATTCAAGCTCAATGATGTTAAGCCGGCTTCCACTCCAATGCCCGTCAAATGCCAACTTGACTTAGATCCCAATGGTAAAGTGGTGGATCAAAAGGTATATCGCTCCATGATTGGCTCCTTGCTTTACCTTTGTGCATCTAGACTGGATATCTGTTGAGTGTGGGAATTTGTGCATGGTTTCAAGCCATACCTAAGGAAAGACACTTTGTGGTGGTCAAGCGAATCTTTCAATATTTGGCTCATACCCCAAACTTTGGCTTATGGTACCCAAGAGGAGCAAACTTCAAGCTTGTAGGTTATTCGGACTCCGATTGGGCGGGAGACAAAGTGGATAAGTCCACTTCTGGAGGGTGCCAATTTCTTGGTTGCTCTTTGGTGAGTTGGTCTTCCAAGAAGCAAAGTTGTGTGTCTCTCTCATCACCGAGGCGGAGTACATGGTCGCCGGTAGTTGTTGTGCACAACTTCTTTGGATGAGGCAAACTTTAAAGGATTACGATGTCATTTGTGACAAAGTGCCTCTTTGGTGTGACAATGACAGTGCCATCAAGATTTCTCTCAACCCGGTTCAACACTTCAAGACGAAGCATATTGAGATTCGGGATCACTTCATCCGGGATCACATTAGGCGAGGGGAGATCGAGCTCAACTATCTCAACACTCATAATAACCTTGCAGATATTTTCACGAAGCCTTTGGATGAAGCAATATTTCGCGATTTAAGGCATGAGCTAAATATCATCGATTCGAGCAATGTTGCTTGAACCCTTAACACTCCACCATACTCAACTGTTGTCTTGTTTAGGTGTAGGCATGGACATAGGGGGAGTGTTGTTCTCTCAATGAACTCTCCTCCTCCATTTTGCATAAATTGATTTAGTCTTTCACATTAGCCATTATTGATGGTACTTGTGCTTTAAAGACGAGTTTTGGTCATGGGCCCAAGGTTAAAATCTTCGCGGCGCCATACCTCTTGACTCAAACATAGGTGGCCTCGGCCACCGCCCTCTCTTGAAGAGGTGTGTGTTTCATGTCCTCGTGCTAGTGTTCTCGTTGTTGAGTCTTGGTTCTTTCTTATTGCATTTTGTTTTTCCCTTTCTTTTTGAGCTAGCCGGTTGGTGTCTGGTCTTTGAGTCTTGCTGGGCGGTACTGCCGCTGGTGGTGTGCGGTACTACCGCTGATGTTGACAAGCGGTACTACCGCCCACCCGAGCGGCACTACCGTTGAGGGGCGGGACCAGGGGGTTATGTCGGGGCCGGGGGAGGTTTTGTCTCCCCCATACCCATTCGCACCGCCCCCTCGTTCCTCTTCATCTCTCCAGCGTCGAATCGCCGCGGGAGGGCTCTGGCGGGCTGCCGTCTCCGGGCCATCGATCCCCACCCCATCCTCTTTCCATGGATGCCGGTATTGCCCCCGTTCCTCCTCTCCTTTTGTCTAGATTTCAAATCTAGTGTCTTAGGGGCAATAGTGGTTGCATCTCTTGATTTTTGGCTAAATCTAGGCTTGAGTAGGTTGGAGAAGGCGACTAGACTATTTGTATTGATAATTGGTAGGAGTATTTTTGAATTTGGCAGTCCGGTAGTGCCGGATTTGACCACGGCAGTAGGGAACCGCCATTTCCCCGTCTTGAGCGGTACTACCGCTCGGGCGGTACTGCCGCTTATGGATCGCGGTACTACCACTGTTTGCCCAATTCCATCCTGTTCATGCCATCTTTTTTTATCTTTTTTGCTGTGTTTGGTGGCTTATGCTCGTTCTTTCTGGTTGTTCCGTGTGTCCGTGTGTTTGGTTCCAGGTGATGGTCCTGCTGAGCAGCACGCCGTGTCAACCCCGGGCGTGCAACTTCCAAGTGCTACCGCACCCCTGAGACAATGGCGGCCTCGTCAAAGTGTTCCGCGTCCTCCTCAAATGAAGAAGATGAGTGCGTCCAAGCCCAAGCCGAGGACCAAGTCTATGACAGAGTTGTCTGCTAAGGAATTCTGGGAGAAGCGTCGGCGCAACCCCTATGAGGTCGATCAAGAACCCGCCTTGGTCAACCGCCTGTTCTGGAACCGTTTTTAGTATGCCATCTACTTTAATGTGATCAAAGCCAAGAAGAATCTTTTTGTTGATGTTCGCTCCATCGATGTTGCCTTTATGGAGAAGGATCCTGACTACTTTGGGGAGGCTCTTCAGATGTGCTCTCAGTTGAACATCCTCGGGATCATGCAGTTCAACCAAGATTTTGATGCAGACTTGGTGGCTCAGTTTTATGCCACCATCCATCTTGGAACAGATGAGGACAGGACTCTGACTTGGATGATAAATGGCAGGCTGCTTTTTGTCAAGTGGAAGGACTTCATGGAGCTTATTGAAGTTGAGGATCAAGGTCTTGAGAACCCAGTTGGCTTTCATCCTCACTGCAATGCAACTTCCACTCACAAGCAATCTCTCCGGCCATACTGTACCTTGAGGATTCACCTAGTGACTCAGAAGGAGACCTATGAGCTGCCTGCATTTCTTGACATTATGCATCGCATCTTCAGGGAGACCCTCTTCCCTCGCATTGGCAACTTGGATATGGTACACTGTTTCCTTGTGGACATGCTTCTTTTCTGTCAACATGAGAAGGAAGAAAACACTGAAGACTCTTTGGATATCTCTCATGTCATGTGGTCTGAGTTGGTTTCCGCCATCTCTGAGCGAAAGTGCCCTATCTATGGGACCGTTCATCATGTTGGCTCATTGAGAAGGCCTGGGAGCGTGTGTATCCTAAGGTGTGCTGGAGACCGGGGATCTATTTTCTCATGAGATCAAGGCGTCTGAGGAAGAAGGAGAACCGGGGCACCACAAGCTCTGAGTTCTGGCATTTTCCACCTGGAGCTGCTGACATGAGACCGAGGCTAATGCTAATGGAATGATGACGAATATGAGCCATCTGGAACAGAGCCCTCTTGGCAAAGAAAGCTCAAGCGCAAGATGAGAACTCTTCTGCATGGAGTCTCACGGGTCAGTACATGACTCATGTGGCTGAGAAGCAGGCCATGAGTCGTCACAAGGAGCTCATGCGTTAGTTGGGTGCGACCGTTGCCAGCGGTTCTGAGGGCAAGATCACTGATGAGGAGGAGTGGATTCAGCAACACTGTCCGTGGACCGATTCAGACACCGAGCAGTTTCCGACTGAGGATGGCAGTGCAGACGATCCCGCCAGGATGTGATGATTGAGCCCCTCAGTTTGCTATCACCTGGAACCTTAGCAGCGCTCTTTGCCTTTTTGGTGTCTCGATGCCAAAGGGGGAGAGAGCTTAGGGATTTGTCGTTGTCGAGTTGCGAGCGTGTGTTTGTGTGGCGTGTTTGCCTTGCCTGTTTTTCTTGCAAACTGTTTTCTCGTGTTGAACCTTTCTTGCGTTGGTTTGGTTGTGCTCGTGAGACTTATCTATCATATGGTGTAAGACATATGCACTCTATCGCATCTTATTGAGCTTATGTTATCTTGTGCTAGTTATGTTATGCTCATATTTACTATCTTGCTTAGTGTTAGCCTTATTGTTGCAAGATATGCATTGTCCATAAAAAATAATAGGGGAGTGCTAATCCTAGTATGTGTGCCATGCCAGTCCAAAGCACTTTCTAGATAAGCACCACATCTAGGGGAACCCCGTCTATATTTTAAGAAGATGGGGTTTGCTTATGTCCTATATTTTCCCCCTTTGTGCAAATCCCATAATTGTCCATCAATCCACCAAAAGGGGGGAGATTATAAGGGCATATTTATCCCTAAGGTGTTTTGGTGATGATGACAATGCTTTTGCGGACTAATTGTGTGCCTTGAGTATTTCAGACGTTTCATCACTAGGCACAAGACAGTTTTGTCCCCCTCGAAGACTATTGAAGACGACGTTTGTCTACGTTTCTTTTAGGTGGATTTGAGTCGTAGGAAAGCCGTACTATTAACAGGGGGTCTGCATTGGTGATGCTAGGGTGTTATCAACACGTACACATCCCTTTTGCACCCTCTCAGCTTTTCCGTTTCGTTGAAGGCTCCTTTGCTGCCTTCTCCCTTTGGTCTGGTCCCAGCGGTAGTACCGCGAACCCCAGCGGTAGTACCGCTCAAGAGGTACAAGCGGCAGTATCGTTGTGGCTCCGTGCTCCTACCGCCTTGATTCGAGGGCTCTCCTCTCGTGTCGGGTTATGTGGCACTAGCCGCGGTAGTAGAGGCGGAAGTACCGCTCATAGGTGGTAGTACCGCCCCTACCACCATGGTAGTACCGCCCTGGCTCCAGATCCTACTCTACGTCTTGCAGCACGGCAGTACCGCGAGGTGGAACGGTAGTACCACTGGCCACAGCGGTAGTACCACCCTGTGCGGGGCTGAGCAAGGGTAACGGTTGGATTGACTTCCCCACTTATAAAAGGAGGCCTTCTTCTCCAAGTTGATTCACCTCTTTTCCCCAAGCTCCATTGTTGCTCCAAAGCTCATTTTCGCCCGATCTCTCTCCCTACCCAACCAAACTTGTTGATTTTCTAGGGATTGGTTGAGAAGGCCCAGAACTACACTTCCACCAAGAGAAATTTGATTCACCCCACTCATCCCTTGTAGATCTTGTTACTCTTGGGTGTTTGAGCACCCTAGATGGTTGAGGTCACCTCAGAGCCATATTCCATTGTGGTGAAGCTCCGTGGTTTCGTTGGGAGCCTCCAATTCGGTTGTGGAGAGAGCCCCAACCTTGTTTTCAAAGGTCCGGTCGCCGCCTCCAAAGGCAACAATAGTGGAATCACGGCATCTCGCATCATATGAGGGCGTGAGGATAATACGGTGGCCCTAGTGGCTTCTTGGGGAGCATTGTGCCTCCACACCGCTCCAACGGAGACGTATTTCCCCTCAAAAGGAAGGAACTTCGGTAACACATCCTCGTCTTCACCAGCTCCACTCTTGGTTATCTCATGCCTTTACTTGTGCAAGCTTTTGTATTGTATCCTTAGCTTGCTTGTGTACTTTTTATTGTGTGCATCATATAGGTTGCTCATCTCGTTGCATATCTAGACAAACTACTTTGATGCAAAGTTTAAATTGGTAAAGAAAAGCTAAAAAAATTATTAGTTGCCTATTCACCCCCTCTCTAGTCAACTATATCGATCCTTTCACATTGTATTATCATTTCTTGTCGTGTTTCTTTTTGCCATTAATTGTTGCACCTTAGCCTCATCATGTATTGCATTTGGTCTCTTGTCATTTTGCATTCGAACCTGATCATGTGCATTGTGTGATTGTTTTCATGCATGTTATTTTGTTGCATGCTCCATGGGTGATCCATGCACCATCACTTCTCCTCCTATCCTTTCTTCCATTTTTGCAAGTCCCATATAGCATTACTCCATTAATGCTCAATTTCCCCCAATAAACCTGGCACCATGTACCTAGCCTCTCTGTCAAATTTCATCTCAATTGGAGTTGATTTGGTTAGGTTCAAAAATGCCTCAAGTTTGAATTTTATTCAGACGTTTTATTTTCCTACCTCTAAAAATGTCCAACTCAATTTATTCAAATTCTTCTTAAATCCAGGGTCCTGAGGATATTTTCATATCTCTCACAAACCCCTCAAATCCTTCTGTGCTTTTCTCCCTTTTATTTCTGTTTGAAGAAATAGAAAAGAGCCAGAGGGAGAGAGAGAGAGAGAGTAGCCCATCAACCAGCGGCCCAGCTGAGCACCAGTAGTCCATCCAGCCCACGCGTACAGAGGCGTCGTCAACCTCCTGTATGGTGCACATCTAGCATGTCCACGTTGACGCCCCGGTCGATTTGACGACCGTCCGACGCCCCTAGTCCCTATAAAGCATGTCCAAACCCTACCCCGGTCTCTCCTCTGTCCATCCAGGCCCTCTCCTTCCCTCTCGTCCACCAGGTAAGGCTAGCCCACACCACGCCGTCACCCTGCCCACCATGCTCCGGCCGAGCTTGAGCTCGAGCTTGGAGTAGCTCGTCGCCGCGCCTCCAACCCACTCGTCCACCGTGGATAGGATCACCAAGTCCCTCTCCATCCCCTGCCTCCACGCCCGCGACCACACGACCCCTGGATCGACTACCACGACGACATCTTCTTCCTCTGCTTCGCGGACAGCAGCCCCACCAAATTTAGAGCTCCCTCTCGTTGCCTCCAGCGCGTCTCCATCGACACCATCGTGTCCTAGGGTGAGCTGGGTAACGCACCTCCCTCTCTCATCCATTCCATGGCATGTGGGCACCCGTAGGACTAGACCGATCCATGTCTTTGACGCGCTCTCCGTGCTCCGGCGAAGCCTGAATTTTATGTTGCGCGTATGTCTGCCGTAGCATTCTCGTGTGTCCCCGCTCTGGATCCCCTTTGTCGCTATCCCGCAGCTAGCTCGCGCCGCACGCCTGCGTCTCGTGCGCACCTCTCAAGCCTCTCGCAGCTCCGACGAGCTCCGCTGCCGCTCGCTGCACCGGACACCTTTGTTCTGCTCATTTCCGAGCACACGCGCATGCGCGACACCACGTACAACGGCCACTCGCTCCCGCGCTCTCATAGCAATCCCGCACGCCCGCCAAACCTCAGCTTCTGCTGACCTCGCCGTACTTGCTCGCTGCATCGCCGACGAGTTCCTCGTACAGCCGTGAGCAAAAGCTCAGCTTTCTTCGGTTGGGTCAAAAGAAGCCAATCGCATACCTGTTCCCAAGTCAGGCTCCTAGCCCACTAGTCTCTCATGCACGCCTCCCGCGCTCTCATAGCAATCCCGCACGCCCGCCAAACCTCAGCTTCTGCTGACCTCGCCGTACTTGCTCGCTGCATCGCCGACGAGTTCCTCGTACAGCCGTGAGCAAAAGCTCAGCTTTCTTCGGTTGGGTCAAAAGAAGCCAATCGCATACCTGTTCCCAAGTCAGGCTCCTAGCCCACTAGTCTCTCATGCACGCACACATGCCCGAGAAGTCGGGTTTGGTCCCTCGCGGGCGCAGATTAAACCCTCACCCCCCCCCCCCACTTTTTGGGTTATTTGAGTCACTGACAGGAAGACCCCACATGTCATCCTCTTATTTCTTTTATTTTTCTTTATTCCAGCGCTTTCCATTTCAGGAAAGATACCTTATTCCATTTCAGGCAAGTCCATAACTGGACATTTCCTGTTGAGGAAACTTGCCTTTTCTGTCCATTTCCATTTAGGACAGTATATCACTTAAAGCTTTTGTGGTGATTTTTCTACAACAACCCCCACATATTATATATGTTTTTGGGGTAGAAAAATCCCACCAATCCATTGGTGGCATCCATTTATGCATTTGAGCAAGTTTGCACACATGTCATTTTACATCATGATGCTATTTTGTCATTTTTGTGTGATTTAATTCAAATATGCTATGAGGTTGTTTGGCACATGTATAGCTTCATTTTCATGCCTACTCCATGCTAGAATTTATTCCATGTAATTTAGTGCACTTTGATGAGTGCCACAAGCTTGCAAAGTTGCTATTATGATCTGTTTGTCATGCCCTGAAATTTTACTAAGTCTGAATCTATTTATAAAACTTGCTAGGTTTACATGGGTGCCATCATATCTTCTGTGCCTTTTTTGCTCATGCTCATTAAGGGAGTTTTGGTAAGTGCATTTAGTAGAAGCATGCCATGCCTTTGTTTGCTATTTTAACTTCCTGTAGCATGTTGTTTGCTTGCTCTAAACATTGCTTCCTGATGTTGTTTAATGCCATGTTAGTATTTTCACCAAGTCTGTTAAGCTGATAACTTTTGCACTTTTGCCATGCTTGTTTGAACATGTTCTAGTGTGATTTAGCCGTAGCTCAGTGTTCATGTTTTGTCAAGAATCTCTTGTACATCACTTCCATATGCTTTGTTGCTATGTTTAAGTGTTGTAGCATAGCTTCTTGTTGCATTCTAAGTGCTATCATGTTGTTAATCACAGATTTGCATCATCCTTGTTTTGCCTGTCATTTGCAAATCGTGCATCCGTTTCCGGTGATCCTTATATCGATTTCGACTCAAATCATCTCATCTTTCCAGCGGCATACTTGTTATGACAAGTTGACACCTTGATCATTCTTTCCCTTTTGGAGCACCCATATGCATTGCATATCATATCTTGCATATCATGCCATGTATTGCATCCTGTTGCTTGTGCATTGCACCGCGATTGATTGTTGTTCCATTGCTTGTGTTCTTGCTTTGGGTAGAGCCGGGAGAAGAGTACGTGAACGAGGAACCTGTTGAGTACGCTAATGAGAATCAAGCTTTCGACAACTCTGAGAACATTGCAGGCAAGATGACTGCTACGTCTTGAGCTTGCGTTGGTTTTCCCGGAAGAGGAAGGGATGATGCAGCAGAGTAGCTAAGTATTTCCCTTAGTTTTTGAGAACCAAGGTAACAATCCAGTAGGAGCCCACGCTCAAGTCCCTCGTACCTGCACAAAGAGATAGCTACTCGCAACCAACGTGATTAGGGGTTGTCAAGCCCTTCACGGTCACTTACGAGAGTGAGATCTGATAGATAGAATATTTTTGGTATTTTTGATATAAAGATGCAAAGTAAAAAGTAAAGCAAAGTAAATAGCAAAACAATATAAAAGTGATAGAGATTGATATGATGAGAATAGACCCGGGGGCCATAGGTTTCACTAGTGGCTTCTCTCAAGAGCATAAGTATTCTACGGTGGGTGAACAAATTACTGTTGAGCAATTGATAGAATTGAGCATAATTAAGAGAATATCTAGGCATGATCATGTATATAGGCATCACGTCCGTGACAAGTAGATCGAAACGATTCTGCATCTACTACTATTACTCCACTCATCGACCGCTATCCAGCATACATCTAGAGTATTAAGTTAAAAACAGAGTAACGCCTTAAGCAAGATGACATGATGTAGAGAGATAAATTCATGCAATATGAAATAAACCCCATCTTGTTATCCTCGATGGCAACGATACAATACGTGCCTTGCTGCCCCTTCTGTCACTGGGAAAGGACACCGCAAGATCGAACCCAAAGCTAAGCACTTCTCCCATGGCAAGAACTACCAATCTAGTTGGCCAAACCAAACGGATAATTCGAAGAGACTTGCAAAGATAACCAATCATACATAAAAGAATTCAGAGAAGATTCAAATATTATTCATAGATAGACTTGATCATAAACCCACAATTCATCGGTCTCAACAAACACACCGCAAAAAGAAGATTACATCGAATAGATCTCCACAAGAGAGGGGAGAACTTTGTATTGAGATTCAAAGAGAGAGAAGAAGCCATCTAGCTACTAACTATGGACCCGAAGGTCTGAGGTAAACTACTCACACTTCATCGGAGGGGCTAGGATGATGTAGAAGCCCTCCGTGATGACGGCCCTCTTCCGGCGGAGCTCCGGAACAGGCCCCAAGATGGGATCTCGTGGATACAGAAAGTTGCGGTGGTGGAATTAGGGTTTTTTTGGCTCCTGTTCTGATCGTTTGGGGGTACATGGTATATATAGGAGGAAGGAGTACGTCGGTGGAGCACCGAGGGGCCCACGAGGCAGGGGGCGCGCCCTAGGGGGGGCCCCCACCCTCGTGACCTCCTCTTTGACTCCTTGGAGTAGGGTCCAAGTCTCCTGGATCATGTTCGGTGAGAAAATCACGTTCCCGAAGATTTTATTCCGTTTGGACTCTGTTTGATATTCTGTTTCTCCGAAACACTGAAATAGGCAAAAAACAGCAATTCTGGGCTGGGCCTCCGGTTAATAGGTTAGTCCCAAAAATAATATAAAAGTGGAAAATAAAGCCCAATATAGTCCAAAACAGTAGATAATATAGCATGGAGCAATCAAAAATTATAGATACGTTGGAGACGTATCAGGCATCCCCAAGCTTAATTCCCGCTCGTCCTCGAATAGGTAAATGATAAAAAAGAGAATTTTTGATGCGGAGTGCTACTTGGCATAATTTCGATGTAAATCTTCTTAATTGTGGTATGAATATTCAGATTAGAAAGATTCAAGACAAAAGTTTATATTGACATAGAAAATAATAATACTTCAAGCATACTAACAAAGCAATTATGTCTTCTCAAAATAACATGGCCAAAGAAAGGTATCCCTACAAAATCATATAGTCTGGCTATGCTCCATCTTCCCCACACAAAGTATTTAAATCGTGCACAACCCTGATGACAAGCCAAGCAATTGTTTCATACTCTAACTTTTTCAAAACTTTTTCAATCTTCACGCAATACATGAGCGTGAGCCATGGATATAGCACTATAGGTGGAATAGAATGGTGGTTGTGGAGAAGACAAAAAGGAGAAGATAGTCTCACATTAATTAGGCGTATCAATGGGCTATGGAGATGCCCATCAGTAGATATCAATGTGAGTGAGTAGGGATTGCCATGCAATGGATGCACTAGAGCTATAAATGTATGAAAGCTCAACAAAAGAAACTAGTGGGTGTGCATCCAACTTGCTTTGCTCACGAAGACCTAGGGTAATTTGAGGAAGCCATATGGTAGGTATGGTGGCTGTTTTGAGGAAGGTATATGGTAGGTGTATGATACCGGCGAAAGGTGCGCGGTATTAGAGAGGCTAGCAAAGGTGGAAGGGTGAGAGTGAGTATGATCATGGACTCAACATTAGTCATAAAGAACTCATATACTTATTGCAAAAATCTAGAAGTTATCAAAGCAAAGTATTACGCGCATGCTCCTAGGGGGATAGATTGGTAGGAAAAGACCATCGCTCGTCCCCGACCGCCACTCATAAGGAAGACAATCAATAAATAAATCATGCTCCGACTTCATCACATAACGGTTCACCATACGTGCATGCTACGGGAATCACAAACTTTAACACAAGTATTCTTTAAATTCACAACTACTCAACTAGCATGACTTTAATATTATCACCTCCATATCTCAAAACAATTATCATGCTTCAATCTTTTCTTAGTATTCAACACACTCAAAAGAAAGTTTCACAAATCTTGAATACCAAGCATATTATTATTAAGCAAATTACCATGCTATTAAGAGACTCTCAAAATAATTTAAGTGAAGCATGAGAGATCAATAGTTTCTTTAAAACAAATCCACCACCGTGCTCTAAAAGATCTAAGTGAAGCACATAGAGAAAAATTATAATGCTCAAAAGATATAAGTGAAGCACATAGAGCAAAATTAACTAGCTCAAAAGATATAAGTGAAGCACATAGAGCAAAACTACTTAGCTCAAAAGATATAAGTGAAGCACATAGAGCAAAACTACTAGCTCAAAAGATATAAGTGAAGCACATAGAGTATTCTATCAAATTTTAATTCATGTATGGCTCTCTCAAAAGGTGTGTACACAAGGATGATTGTGGCATACTAAGACACAAAGACACAAATAATACAAGATGCTCCAAGCAAAACACATATCATGTTGGTGAATAAAAATATAGCTCCAAGTAAATTACCGATGGAAGTGGACGAAAGAGGGGATGCCTTCCGGGGCATCCCCAAGCTTTGACTTTTTGGTGTCCTTGGATTATCTTGGGGGTGCCATGGGAATCCCCAAGCTTAGGCTCTTGCCACTCCTTGTTCCATAATCCATCAAATCACCCAAAACTTGAAAACTTCACAATCACAAAACTTAAAGTAGAAAATCTCGTGAGCTCCGTTAGCGAAAGAAAACAAAAGACCACTTCAAGTAATGTAATGAACTCATTATTTATTTATATTGGTGTTAAACCTACTGTATTCCAACTTCTCTATGGATTATAAACTATTTTACTAACCATAGATTCATCAAAATAAGCAAACAACACACAAAACAGAATCTGTCAAAAACAGAACAGTCTGTAGTAATATGTAGCTAGCGCTGTTGGAAATATGCCCTAGAGGCAATAATAAAAGCATTATTATTATATTTCCTTGTTCATGATAATTTTCTTTATTCATGCTATAATTGTGTTATCCGGAAATCGTAATACATGTGTGAATAATAGACACCAACATGTCCCTAGTAAGCCTCTAGTTGACTAGCTCGTTGATCAATAGATAGTCATGGTTTCCTGACTATGGGCACTTGGATGTCATTGATAACGAGATCACATCATTAGGAGAATGATGTGATGGACAAGACCCAATCCTAAACATAGCACAAGATCGTATAGTTCGTTTGCTAGAGTTTTCCAATGTCAAGTATCCTTTCCTTAGACCATGAGATCGTGTAACTCCCGGATACCGTAGGAGTGCTTTGGGTATACCAAACGTCACAACGTAACTGGGTGACTATAAAGGTATACTACGGGTATCTCCGAAAGTGTCTGTTGGGTTGACACGGATCAAGACTGGGATTTGTCACTCCGTATGACGGAGAGGTATCACTGGGCCCACTCGGAAATGCATCATCATTATGAGCTCAAAGTGACCAAGTGTCTGGTCACGAGATCATGCATTACGGTACGAGTAAAGTGACTTGCCGGTAACGAGATTGAACGAGGTATTGGGATACCGACGATCGAATCTCGGGCAAGTAACATATCGATTGACGAAGGGAATTGTATACGGGGTTGCTTGAATCCTCGACATCGTGGTTCATCCGATGAGAATCATCGAGGAGCATGTGGGAGCCAACATGGGTATCCAGATCCCGCTGTTGGTTATTGACCGGAGAGCGATCTCGGTCATGTCTACATGTCTCCCGAACCCGTAGGGTCTACACACTTAAGGTTCGGTGATGCTAGGGTTGTAAAGATATGTAATATGCAGTAACCGAAGTGTTTGGAGTCCCGGATGAGATCGGACGTCACGAGGAGTTCCGGAATGGTCCGGAGGTAAAGAATTATATATAGGAAGTGCTATTTCGGGCATCGGGACAAGTTTCGGGGTCACCGGTATTGTACCGGGACCACCGGAAGGGTCCCGGGGGTCCACCGGGGTTGGGGCCACCTGCCCCGGGGGGCCACATGGGCTGTAGGGGGTGCGTCTGGCCTACCATGGGCCAAGGGCACCAGCCCAAGAGGCCCATGCGCCTAGGGTTCAAGGAAGGGAAAGAGTCCCAAAAGGGGAAGGCACCCCTAGGTGCCTTGGGGGAGGATTCCTCCTGGGCCGCCCCCCTAGGAGATTGGATCTCCTAGGGCCGGTGCCCCCCCCCTTGGCCCTCCTATATATAGTGGGGAGATGGAGGACTTCTTACCTTGATCTTTGGTGCCTCCCTCTCCCTCTCCAACACATCCTCCTCCTCCATAGTGCTTGGCGAAGCCCTGCCGGAGTACTGCAGCTCCATCAACACCACGCCGTCGTGCTGCTGCTGGAGCCATCTCCCTCAACCTCTCCTTCCCCCTTGCTGGATCAAGAAGAAGGAGACGTTACGCTGACCGTACGTGTGTTGAACGCGGAGGTGCCGTCCGTTCGGCGCTAGGATCTCCGGTGATTTGGATCACGTCGAGTACGCCTTCCTCATCCCCGTTCTTTGAACGCTTCCGCGCGTGATCTACAAAGGTATGTAGATGCAATCCAATCACTCGTTGCTAGATGAACTCCTAGATGGATCTTGGTGAAACGTAGGAAATTTTTGTTTTCTGCAACGTTCCCCAACAGTGGCATCATGAGCTAGGTCTATGCGTAGTTCTCTTGCACGAGTAGAACACAATTTGTTGTGGGCGTTGATGTTGTCAACTTTCTTGCCGCTACTAGTCTTATCTTGCTTCAACGGTATTGTGGGATGAAGCGGCCCGGACCAACCTTACACGTACGCTTACGTGAGACCGGTTCCACCGACTAACATGCACAAGTTGCATAAGGTGGCTGGCGGGTGTCTGTCTCTCCCACTTTAGTTGGAGCGGATTCGATGAAAAGGGTCCTTATGAAGGGTAAATAGAAGTTGACAAATCACGTTGTGGCTTTCACGTAGGTAAGAAAACGTTCTTGCTAGAACCCTACTTCAGCCACGTAAAACTTGCAACAACAATTAGAGGACGTCTAACTTGTTTTTGCAGCAAGTGCTTTGTGATATGATGGCCAAAGTTGTGATGAATGATGATGATATATGTGGTATGAGATGTTCATGCTATTGTATAGGAATCACGACTGCAATGTCGATGAGTATTGACAACCGGCAAGGAGCCATAGGAGTTGTCTTTTTTTTTTGTATGACCCGCGCGTCATTGAGAAACGCCATGTAAATTACTTTACTTTATTGCTAAACGTGTTAGCCATAGTAGTAGAATTAATAGTTGGCGAGCAACTTCATGGAGACACGATGATGGAGATTATGATGATGGAGATCATGGTGTCATGCCGGTGACAACGATGATCATGGAGCCCCAAGATGGAGATCAAAGGAGCTATGTGATATTGACCATATCATGTCACTATTATTATTTGATTGCATGTGATGTTTATCATGTTTTTGCATCTTGTTTACTTAGAACGCCGGTAGTAAATAAGATGATCCCTCATAATCATTTCAAGAAAGTGTTCCCCCTAACTGTGCACCGTTACGACAGTTCGTTGTTTCGAAGCACCACGTGATGATCGGGTGTGATAGATTCCAACGTTCACATACAACGGGTGTAAGACAAATTTACACTTGCAAACACTTAGGTTGACTTGACGAGCCTAGCATGTAGAGACATGGCCTAGGAACACAGAAGACCGAAAGGTCGAGCATGAGTCGTATAGAAGATACGATCAACATGAAGATGTTCACCGATGTTGGCTAGTCCGTCTCACGTGATGACCGGACACGGCCTAGTTAACTTGGATCAGGTTATACTTAGATGACTGGAGGGATGTCTATCTAAGTGGGAGTTCATTGAATAATTTGATTAGATGAACTTAATTATCATGAACTTAGTCTAAAATCCTTACAACATGTATTTTAGATCAAATGGCCAACGTTGTCCTCAACTTCAACGCGTTCCTAGAGAAAACCAAGCTGAAAGACGATGGCAGCAACTATACGGACTGGGACCGGACCCTGAGGATCATCCTCATAGCTGCCAAGAAATATTATGTCCTACAAGCACCGCTAGGTGACGCACCTGTTCTCCCTGCAGAACAAGACGTTATGAATGCTTGGCAGACACGTACCGATGATTACTCCCTCGTTCAGTGCGGCATGCTTTACAGCTTAGAACCGGGGCTCCAAAAGCATTTTGAGAGACACGGAGCATATGAGATGTTCGAAGAGCTGAAAATGGTTTTTCAAGCTCATGCCCGGGTCGAGAGATATGAAGTCTCCGACAAGTTCTTTAGCTGTAAGATGGAGGAAAATATTTCTGTCAGTGAGACATACTCACTATGTCAGGGTTACATAACCGCTTGACTCAGCTGGGAGTTAATCTCCCGGATGACGCGGTCATTGACAGAATCCTTCAGTCGCTTCCACCGAGCTACAAGAGCTTTGTGATGAACTTCAATATGCAGGGGATGGAAAAGACCATTCCTGAAGTATTTGCAATGCTGAAATCAGCAGAGGTAGAAGTCAAAAAGGAACATCAAGTGTTGATGGTGAATAAAACCACTAAGTTCAAGAAGGCAAGGGTAAGAAAAGACTTTCAAGAAGGACGGCAAGGGAGTTGCCGCGCCCGGCAAGCAAGCTGCCGGGAAGAAGCCAAAGAATGGACCCAAGCCCGAGACTGAGTGCTTTTATTGCAAGGGAAAGTGGTCACTGGAAGCGGAACTGCCCTAAATACTTAGCGACAAGAAGGCCGGCAAACGAAAGGTATATGTGATATACATGTAATTGATGTGTACCTTACCAGTATTCGCGTAGCTCTGGGTATTTGATACTGGTGCAGTTGCTCACATTTGTAACTCAAAGCAGGAGGCTGCGGAATAAGCGGAGACTGGCGAAGAGACGAGGTGACGATGCGCGTCGGATGGTTCCAAGGTCGATGTGATCGCCGTCGGCACGCTACTCTACATATTACCTTCGGGATTAGTTTTAAACCTTAATAATTGTTATTTAGTGCCAGCTTTGAGCATGAACATTGTATCAGATCTCGTTTAATTCGAGATGGCTACTCATTTAAATCCGAGAATAATGGTTGTTCTATTTATATGAGAGATATGTTTTATGGTCATGCTCCCGATGGTGAATGGTTTATTCTTAATGAATCTCGAGCGTAATGCTACACATGTTCATAGTGTGAGTACCAAAAGATGTAAGGTTGATAATGATAGTCCCACATACTTGTGGCACTGCCGCCTTGGTCACATAGGTGTCAAACGCATGAAGAAGCTCCATGCAGATGGACTTTTAGAGTCTCTTGATTACGAATCATTTGACACGTGCGAACCATGCCTCATGGGTAAATGACCAAGACTCCGTTCTCAGGAACAATGGAGCGAGCAACCAACTTATTGGAAATCATACATACTGATGTGTGCGGTCCAATGAGTGTTGAGGCTCGCGGTGGCTATCGTTATGTTCTCACCCTCACTGATGACTTTTAGAGTAGATATGGGTATGTCTACTTAATGAAACACAAGTCTGAAGACCTTTGAAAAGTTCAAGGAATTTCAGAGTGAGGTTGAGAATCAACGTGACAAGTTCTTGATCAGATCGGGAGGAGAATACTTGAGTCACGAATTTGGCACACACTTAAGAAAATGTGGAATAGTTTCACAACTCACGCCGCCTGGAACACCTCAGCGTAACGGTGTGTCCGAACGTCGTAATCGCACTCTATAATATGGTGCGATCTATGATGCTCTTCCGATTTACGCTATCCTTTTTGGGGCTATGCTTTAGAGACTGCCGCATTCACTTTAAATAGGGCTCCGTCGAAATCCGTTGAGACGACACCGTTTGAATTATGGTTTGGGAAGAAACCTAAGCTGTCGTTTCTAAAAGTTTGGGGATGCGATGCTTATGTCAAGAAACTTCAACCTGAAAAGCTCGAACCCAAGTCGGAAAAATGCGTCTTCATAGGATACCCTAAAGAAACTATTGGGTATACCTTCTACCTCAGATCCGAAGGCAAGATCTTTGTTGCCAAGAATGGATCCTTTCTAGAGAAAGGAGTTTCTCTCGAAAGAAGTAAGTGGGAGAAAGTAGAACTCATGATGAGTATTAACCTCTTGAACCGGAAAATGGCGCAGCTCAAGAAAATGTTTCTGAGCTGCCTGCACCGACAAGAGAGGAGGTTAATGATGATGATCAAGATACTTCTGATCAAGCTCCTACTGAAATTCGAAGGTCCACAAGGACACGTTCCGCACCAGAGTGGTACGGCAACCCTGTCTTGGAAATCATGTTGTTAGACAACGGTGAACCTTCGAACTATGAAGAAGCGATGGCGGGCCCGGATTCCGACAAATGGCTAGAAGCCATGAAATCCGAGATAGGATCCATGTATGAAAAGAAGTATGGACTTTGACTGACTTGCCCGTTGAGCGGCGAGCCATAGAAAATAAATGGATCTTTTAAGAAGAAGACAGACGCGGATGGTAATGTGACCATCTATAAAGCTCGGCTTCGCTAAGGGTTATCGACAAGTTCAAGGGTTGACTACGATGAGACTTTCTCACCGGTAGCGAAGCTGAAGTCCGTCCGAATCATGTTAGCGATTGCGCATTTTATGATTATGAAATATGGCAAATGGACGTCAAAAAGGCATTCCTTAGGTTTCCTTAAGGAAGAATTGTATATGATGCAGCCGGAAGGTTTTGTCGATCCTAAGAATGCTGACAAGGTGTGCAAGCTCCAACGCTCGATTTATGGGCTGGTGCAAGCATCTCGGAGTTGGAACATTCGCTTTGATGAGATGATCAAAGCGTTTGGGTTTATGCAGACTTATGGAGAAGCCTGCTTTTACAAGAAAGTGAGTGGGAGCTCTGTAGCATTTCTCATACTATATGTAGATGACATACTTTTGATGGGAAATGATATAGAACTCTTGGACAGCATCAAGGCCTACTTGAATAAGAGTTTTTCAATGAAGGACCTTGGAGAAGCTGCTTATATATTAGGCATCAAGATCTATAGAGATAGATCAAGACGCCTCATAGGTCTTTCACAAGCACATACCTTGATAAGATATTGAAGAAGTTCAATATGGATCAGTCTAAGAAGGTTCTTACCTATGTTACAAGGTGTGAAATTGAGCTCTCTCAATGTCCGACCACGGCAGAAGATATAGAAGAGATGAGTGTCATCCCCTATGCCTCAGCCATAGGTTCTATTATGTATGCCATGCTGTGTACCAGACCTGATGTAAACCTTGCCGTAAGTTTGGTAGGAAGGTACCAAAGTAATCCCGGCAAGGAACACTGGACAGCGGTCAAGAATATCCTGAAGTACCTGAAAAGGACTAAGGAAATGTTTCTCGTTTATGGAGGTGACGAAGAGCTCGTCGTAAAGGGTTACGTCGACGCTAGCTTCGACACAGATCTGGATGACTCTAAGTCACAAACCGGATACGTGTATATTTTGAATGGTGGGGCAGTAAGCTGGTGCAGTTGCAAGCAAAGCGTCGTGGCGGGATCTACATGTGAAGCGGAGTACATGGCAGCCTCGGAGGCAGCACATGAAGCAATATGAGTGAAGGAGTTCATCACCGACCTAGGAGTCATACCCAATGCGTCGGGACCGATCAAGCTCTTCTGTGACAACACTGGAGCTATTGCACTTGCCAAGGAGCCCAGGTTTCACAAGAAGACAGGCACATCAAGCATCTCTCAACTCCATTCGTGAAAATGTTCAAGATGGAGACATAGATATTTGTAAAGTACATACGGACCTGAATGTACAGATCCGTTGACTAAACCTCTCCCTAGAGCAAAACATGATCAACACCAGAATTCCATGGGTGTTCGATTCATCACAATGTAACTAGATTATTGACTCTAGTGCAAGTGGGAGACTGTCGGAAATATGCCCTAGAGGCAATAATAAAAGGATTATTATTATATTTCTTTGTTCATGATAATTGTCTTTTATTCATGCTATAATTGTTTTATCCGGAAATCGTAATACATGTGTGAATAATAGACACCAACATGTCCCTAGTAAGCCTCTAGTTGACTAGCTCGTTGATCAACAGATAGTCATGGTTTCCTGACTATGGCATTGGATGTCATTGATAACGAGATCACATCATTAGGAGAATGATGTGATGGACAAGACCCAATCCTAAACATAGCACAAGATCGTATAGTTCGTTTGCTAGAGTTTTCCAATATCAAGTATCCTTCCTTAGATCATGAGATCGTGTAACTCCCGGATACCGTAGGAGTGCTTTGGGTGACCAAACGTCACAACGTAACTGGGTGACTATAAAGGTATACTACGGGCATCTCCGAAAGTGTCTGTTGGGTTGACACGGATCAAGACTGGGATTTGTCACTCCGTATGACGGAGAGGTATCACTGGGCCCACTCGGTAATGCATCATCATAATGAGCTCAAAGTGACCAAGTGTCTGGTCACGGGATCATGCATTACGGTACGAGTAAAGTGACTTGCCAGTAACGATATTGAACGAGGTATTGGGATACCGACGATCAATCTCGGGCAAGTAACATACCGATTGACAAAGGGAATTGTATACGGGGTTGCTTGAATCCTCGACATCGTGGTTCATCCGATGAGATCATCGAGGAGCATGTGGGAGCCAACATGGGTATCCAGATCCGCTGTTGGTTATTGACCGGAGAGCGATCTCGGTCATGTCTACATGTCTCCCGAACCCGTAGGGTCTACACACTTAAGGTTCGGTGACGCTAGGGTTATAGGGATATGTATATGCAGTAACCCGAATGTTGTTCGGAGTCCCGGATGAGATCCCGGACGTCACGAGGAGTTCCGGAATGGTCCGGAGGTAAAGAATTATATATAGGAAGTGCTATTTCGGGCCATCGGGACAAGTTTCAGGGGTCACGATATTGTACCGGGACCACCAGGAAGGGTCCCGGGGGTCCCACGGGGGGGCCACCTGCCCCGGGGGGCCACATGGGCTGTAGGGGGTGCGCCTTGGCCTACATGGGCCAAGGGCACCAGCCCCAAGGGCCCATGCTCCTAGGGTTTCAAAGGGAAGAGTCCCAATGGGGAAGGCACCTCCTAGGTGCCTTGGGGGGGAGGGAAACCTCCCCTTGGCCGCCGCCCCCCCCTTGGCCCTCCTATATATATTGGGGGAAGGAGGGCTTCTTTGGGACCGATCCTTTGGTGCCTCCCTTCTCCCTCTCCAACACCTCCTCCTCCTCCATAGTGCTTGGCGAAGCCCTGACGGAGTACTGCAGCTCCATCAACCACCACGCCGTCGTGCTGCTGCTGGAGCCATCTCCTCAACCTCTCCTTCCCCCTTGCTGGATCAAGAAGAAGGAGACGTTACGCG
>NW_024113171.1:0-14460 GCF_003073215.2 Triticum urartu | reverse complement strand
AGTAAAAGCTAGATGGCTTCTTCTCTCTTTTTGGATCTCAATACAATGTTCTCCCCCTCTCTCGTGGAGATCTATTCGATGTAATCTTCTTTTTGCGGTGTGTTTGTTGAGACCGATGAATTGTGGGTTTATGATCCAACTTATCTATGAATAATATTTGAATCTTCTCTGAATTCTTTTATGTATGATTGGTTATCTTTGCAAGTCTCTTCGAATTATCCGTTTGGTTCGGTCAACTAGATTGGTAGTTCTTTCAATGGGAGAAGTGCTTAGCTTTGGGTTCAATCTTGCGGTGTCCTTACTCAGTGACAGAAAGAGTTGCAAGGCACGTATTGTATTGTTGCCATCGAGGATAACAAGATGGGGTATTTATCATATTGCATGAATTTATTCCTCTACATCATGTCATCTTGCTTAAGGCGTTACTCTGTTTTTAACTTAATACTCTAGATGCATGCTGGATGGCGGTCGATGAGTGGAGTAATAGTAGTAGATGCAGGCAGGAGGCGGTCTACTTGTTACGGACGTGATGCCTATATACATGATCATACCTAGATAACCTCATAACTATGCTCAATTCTATTAATTGCTCAACAGTAATTAGTTCACCCACCATAGAATATCTATGCTCTTGAGAGAAGCCACTAGTGAAACCTACGGCCCCCGAGTCTATTCTCATCATATCAATCTCCATTACTTTATTTTAGTTGTTTTGCTTTTACTTTTCACTTTGCATCTTTATACCAAAAATACCAAAAATATTATCTCTATCAGATCTCACTCTCGTAAGTGACCGTGAAGGGATTGACAACCCCTAAGCGTTGGTTGCGAGTTGCTACCGTTTTGTGCAGGTACGAGAGACTTGCGCGTGACCTCCTACTGGATTGATACCTTGGTTCTCAAAAACTGAGGGAAATACTTACGCTACTGTGCTGCATCACCCCCTCCTCTTCGGGGAAAACCAACGCTAGCTCGAGACGTAGCAAGAAGGATTTCTGGCGCCGTTGCCGGGGAGGCCTACGCCAAGTCAAGTCAAGATTTACTCTCCCGTCAACGAGCCATTTCTGGCGCCGTTGCCGGGGAGAGCCTACGCAAAAGTCAACATACCAAGTACCCATCACAATCTCTATCTCTCGCATTACATTATTTGCCATTTGCCTCTCGTTTTCCTCTCCCCCACTTCACCCTTGCCGTTTTATTCGCCCTCTCTTTCCCAATCTCCTCCTCTTTTTCCCTTTGCCTTTTGTTTGCTCGTGTGTTAGTTTGCTTGCTTGTTCGTCACGATGGCCTTACCTAATTTTGGTGATCTTCACCTTAAAAGGCTAGAAGATATCGAAAACAATGTCAGGAAGTTTATGGTCTTGCAATTTGAGCATAATAATTTCTTTAGAAACGAGCTTAAGGAACAAAAGAGTTTTATGAGTTATATGAATAAAGAGCTCGATGATATGTCCAAAGAATTTGATGGTGTAAGAGCCCAAATTGCTCATCTTGAAAAAATGACCGCTGAAATTTCGGATATGCAAGCCACCTTAGTCAATAAGATGGCCGCTAAACCGAATAACTATGAGAATCAAGATGAAGATCTGAAAGTTATTGATGTGTCCCCTATTAAACTGTTTTGCAATATGAATCTTGATGAATCTGATTATGATCTTCCCTTACCTAGAAGGCGTTCTAAGAATTCTGAGTTTTTAGATCCTGATGATGAAATTGATAAAAAAGGGATTGAAAGAAATAAAAATCTAGATATTGCTAAACCCACTATTTTGGATCTCAAGGAATTTAACTATGAAAATTGCTCTTTAATTGATTGTATTTCCTTGTTGCAATCCGTGTTAAATTCTCCTCATGCTTATAGTCGAAATAAGGCCTTTACCGAACACATTGTTGACGCCTTAATGCATTCTTATGAAGAAAAGCTTGAGTTGAAAGTTTCTATCCCTAGAAAACTCCATGATGAGTGGGAACCTACAATTAAGATTAAAACTAAAAATTACGAGTTTTATGCTTTGTGTGATTTGGGTGCTAGTGTCTCTACTATCCCAAAAGCTTTGTGTGATTTGTTAGATTTCCGTGACTTTGATGATTGCTCTCTAAACTTGCATCTTGTGGATTCCACTATTAAAAAGCCTATGGGAAGAATTAATGATGTTCTTATTGTTGCAAATAGGAATTATGTGCCCGTAGATTTTATCGTTCTTGATACAGATTGCAATCCTTCATGTCCTATTATTCTTGGTAGACCTTTCCTTAGAACGATTGGTGCAATTATTGATATGAAGGAAGGGAATATTAAATTCCAATTTCCCTTAAAGAAGGGCATGGAACACTTTCCTAGAAATAAAATAAAATTACCATATGAATCTATCATGAGACCCACTTATGGATTGCCTACCAAAGATGGCAATACCTAGATCTATCCTTGCTTTTATGCCTAGCTAGGGGCGTTAAACGATAGCGCTTGTTGGGAGGCAACCCAATTTTATTTTGTGTTTTTTGTTTTTGGTTCTGTTTAGGAATAAATAATCCATCTAGATTCTGTTTATATGTGGTTTTATCTTTTAATTAGTGTTTGTGCCAAGTTAAACCTATTAGATCTTCTTGGAAGATAGTTTTTTGATCTTGCTGTAATTTCCAGAATCTTTGCGCTCAGTGCCCGAATTGTCAAAAATCACCAGAACGTGATAAAATAGTGATTCTAACTGCTGCTGATCAATAAACAAATTGCCCAGGTCGTCTAATTTTGGTAGAATTTTTTGGGTTCAAGAAGTTTGCGTTAGTAACAGATTACTACAGACTGTTCTGTTTTTGACAGATTCTGTTTTGCGTGTGTTGTTTTCTTATTTTGATGAATCTATGGCTAGTAAAATAGTTTATAAACCATAGATAAGTTGGAATACAGTAGGTTTAACACCAATACAAATAAATAACAAGTTCACTACAGTACCTTAAAGTAGTCTTTTGTTTTCTTTTTCTAACGGAGCTCACGAGATTTCTATTGAGTTTTGTGTTGTGAAGCTTTCAAGTTTTGGGTGAATTCTTTTGATGGATTATGGAACAAGGAGTGGCAAGAGCCTAATCTTGGGGATGCCCATGGCACCCCCAAGATAATCAAAGGACACCAAAACGTCAAAGCTTGGGGATGCCCCGGAAGGCATCCCCTCTTTCGTCCACTTCCATCGGTATTTACTTGGAGCTATATTTTTATTCACCACATGATATGTGTTTTGCTTGGAGCGTCTTGTATTATTTGTGTCTTGCTTGTTAGTCTACCACAATCATCCTTGCTGTACACACCATTTGAGAGAGCCATGTATGAATAAATTTTTGCTCTAGTGCTTCACTTAGATCTTTTAGAGCACGGTGGTGTTTGTTTTAAAGAAACTTGATCTCTCATGCTTCACTTAGATTATTTTGAGAGTCGTTAATAGCATGGTAATTTGCTTAATGTTAATATACTTGGTATTCAAGATATGTGAAACTTTCTTTTTAGTGGGTTGAATACTAAGATAAGTTTGATGCTTGATAATTGTTTTGAGATATGGAGGTGATAATATCATAGTCGTGCTAGTTGAGTAGTTGTGAATTTGAGAAATACTTGTGTTGAAGTTAGCAAGTCCCGTAGCATGCACGTATGGTTAAAGTTGTGTAACAAATTTGAAGCATGAAGTGTACCTGGCTTGTGCATCCTTATGAGTGGCGGTCGGGGACGAGCGATGGTCTTTTCCTACCAATCTATCCCCCTAGGAGCATGCGCGTAGTACTTGATTTTTGATGACTTCTAAATTTTTGCAATAAGTATATGAGTTCTTTTGACTAATGTTGAGTCCATGGATTATACGCACTTTTACCTTTCCGCCATTTGCTAGCCTCTTCGGTACCGTGCATTGCCCTTTCTCACATTGAGAGTTGGTGCAAACTTCGCCGGTGCATCCAAACCCCGTGATATGATACGCTCTTTCACACATAAACCTCCCTATATCTTCCTCAAAACAGCCACCATACCTACCTATCATGGCATTTCCATAGCCATTCCGAGATATATTGCCATGCAACTTCCATCATCATCATCATCATCATGACATGCTTTACTTTTGTCATATTGCCATTGCATGATCTTGTAGTTGACATCGTATTTGTGGCAAAGCCACCATGCATTATTTTTCATACATGTCACTCTTGATTCATTGCACCATCCCGGTACACCGCCGGAGGCATTCATATAGAGTCATATCTTGTTCTAGTATCGAGTTGTAATCATTATGTTGTAATCAATAGAAGTGTGATGATCATCATTATTAGAGCATTGCCCAATCAAAAAAAGAAGAGAGAAAGGCCAAAAAGAAAAAAAAGAAAGGCCCAAAAAAAGAGAAAATAAAAAGGGCAATGCTACTATCTCTTTTTCCACACTTGTGCTTCAAAGTAGCACCTTGTTCTTCATGTAGTGAGTCTCATATATTGTGCTTCAAAGTAGCACCATGATTTTCATATAGTGAGTCTCATAAGTTGTCTTGTTCATACTAGTGGGAATTTTTCATTATAGAACTTGGCTTGTATATTCCAACGATGGGCTTCCTCAAAATGCCCTAGGTCTTCATGAGCAAGCAAGTTGGATGCACACCCACTAGTTTTCTTTTGTTGAGCATTCTTAGCTCTAGTGCATCCGTTGCATGGCAATCCCTACTCCTTGCATTAACATCAATTGATGGGCATCTCCATAGCTCATTGATTAGCCTCGTTGATGTGAGACTTTCTCCTTTTTTGTCTTCTCCACACAATCCCCATCATCATATTCTATACCACCCATAGTGCTATGTCCATGGCTCGCGCTCATGTATTGCGTGAAGGTTGAAAAAGTTTGAGATTATTTGAGTATGAAACAATTGCTTGGCTTGTCATCGGGGGTATAGAAGTTGGGAACATCTTTGTGTGACGAAAATGAAGCATAGCCTAACTATATGATTTTGTAGGGATGAACTTCCTTTGGCCATGTTATTTTGAGATGACATAATTGTTTGATTAGTATGCTTGAAGTATTATCATTTTTATGTCAATATGAACTTTTGTCTTGAACCTTTCGGATCTGAATATTCATACCATGATTAAGAAGATTTACATTGAAATTATGCCAAAGTATCACTCCGCATCAAAAATTCTCTTTTTATCATTTACCTACTCGAGGACGAGCAGGAATTAAGCTTGGGGATGCCTGATACGTCTCCAACGTATCTATAATTTTTGATTGCTCCATGCTACTTTATCTACTGTTTTGGACTATATTGGGCTTTATTTTCCACTTTTATATTATTTTTGGGACTAACCTATTAACCGGAGGCCCAGCCCAGAATTGCTGTTTTTTGCCTATTTCAGTATTTCGAGGAAACAGAATATCAAACGGAGTCCAAACGGAATGAAACCTTCGGGAACGTGATCTTCTCACCGAACGTGATCCAGGAGACTTGGACCCTACTCCAAGAAGTTTCCGGGGAGGTCACGAGGGTGGAGGGCGCCCCCCTGGGCGCGCGCCCCCTGCCTCGTGGGCCCCTCGGAGCTCCACCGACGTGCTCCTTCCTCCTATATATACCTACGTACCCCCATTAGACCAAGACGGAGCCAAAAACCTAATTCCACCGCCGCAACTTCCTGTATCCACGAGATCCCATCTTGGGGCCTGTTCCGGAGCTCCGCGGAGAGGGCATCCATCACGGAGGGCTTCTACATCAACACCATAGCCCTTCCGATGAAGTGTGAGTAGTTTACTTCAGACCTTCGGGTCCATAGCTAGTAGCTAGATGGCTTCTTCTCTCTTTTTGGATCTCAATACAATGTTCTCCCCCTCTCTCGTGGAGATCTATTCGATGTAATCTTCTTTTTGCGGTGTGTTTGTTGAGACCGATGAATTGTGGGTTTATGATCCAACTTATCTATGAATAATATTTGAATCTTCTCTGAATTCTTTTATGTATGATTGAGTTATCTTTGCAAGTCTCTTCGAATTATCCGTTTGGTTTGGCCAACTAGATTGGTAGTTCTTGCAATGGGAGAAGTGCTTAGCTTTGGGTTCAATCTTGCGGTGTCCTTACTCAGTGACAGAAAGAGTTGCAAGGCACGTATTGTATTGTTGCCATCGAGGATAACAAGATGGGGTATTTATCATATTGCATGAATTTATTCCTCTACATCATGTCATCTTGCTTAAGGCGTTACTCTGTTTTTAACTTAATACTCTAGATGCATGCTGGATAGCGGTCGATGAGTGGAGTAATAGTAGTAAAGTCGGTCTACTTGTCACGGACGTGATGCCTATATACATGATCATACCTAGATAACCTCATAACTATGCTCAATTCTATCAATTGCTCAACAGTAATTTGTTCACCCACCGTAGAATATCTATGCTCTTGAGAGAAGCCACTAGTGAAACCTATGGCCCCCGGGTCTATTCTCATCATATCAATCTCCATTACTTTATTTTACTTGTTTTGCTTTTACTTTTTACTTTGCATCTTTATACCAAAAATACCAAAAATATTATCTCTATCAGATCTCACTCTCGTAAGTGACCGTGAAGGGATTGAAAACCCCTAAGCGTTGGTTGCGAGTTGCTACCGTTTTGTGCAGGTACGAGGGACTTGCGCGTGACCTCCTACTGGATTGATACCTTGGTTCTCAAAAACAGGGAAATACTTAAGCTACTGTGCTGCATCACCCCCTCCTCTTCCGGGGAAAACAACGCTAGCTCGAGACATAGCACAAATCCCTACACTCTCTCCCCCTTTGGCAGCGAGACACCAAAAAGGGCATAGAGTGACACTACGACTCCAGGTGATGGGAGGCGGAAGAGCTCGAACATCACATCTCTGCATCTTCATCGTGGGTCGAAAACTGCTCGGCATCGGAGTCGGTCCAGTGGCAATTCTGATGAATCCAGTCCTCCTCTTCAGTGATCTGACCCTCAGACCCACTGGCAACTGTTGCTCCCATCTGACGCATGAGCTCCTTGTGGCGCGTCCTGGCATGCTTCTCCGCCACATGAGTCATGTACTGACCATGAGACTCCATGCAGAAAAGCTTCTTCATCTTGCGCTTAAGCTTCTGTGCCCACGACGGTTCTGCACTAGAGGGGCCAAAGTTCTCCTCATGATCATCAGTAGCAGCCTCACCCTCGGTCCCCATGGCATGGCAGCAGCAGCAGCAGCAGACGGACCCCCTGTGGCAGCAGTAGCAGATGGACCCCCTGTGTGAGGCGCTGTCCAGTTGTCCTTCTTCCTCAGACGCTTGATCTCATGAGAAACCAAGTCTCCAGTCTCTAGCAGCACTCTGGGATAAGTCTGTGCCCAGGCCCTCTCAATGAGCCTCATGATGAATGGACCATAGATAGGACACTTGCGCTCAGACACGGCAGATAGAAGTTCAGACCACATGACATGAGAGATATCCAGGCTCTCTCCAGTGCTTGCTTCCTTCTCATGCTGACAGAAAAGGAGCATGTCCACGAGGTAAGAGTGGACCATATCCAGATTCCCGATCCGAGGGAAGAGAGTCTCACGGAATATGCGATGAAGAATGTCCAGATACGGAGACAGCTCATAGGTCTTCTTCTCAGTTACTGGGTGAACTTCACAGTGCAGTAGGGCCAAAGGGCTTGCTTGTGGGTGGATTAGCATTGCGGTGAGGAAACCGACAGGAGTCTCAAGCCCGTATCCACCACATCAAGTAACTCCATGAAAGCCTTCCACTTGAGAAAGCAGCTTGCCATTGGTCATCCATGTCAGAGTCCTGTCGACATCCGTCCCAAGATGGACGGTGGCATAGAATTGAGCCACCAAATCCGCATCAAATCCTTGTTGAATTGCATGATCCTGAGAATGTTCAGCTGAGTGCACATCTGAAGAGCTTCGCCAAAGTACTGGGTCCTTCTCCATAGCATCAGTGTCAATGGAGCGAACATCAACAAAAAGATTCTTCTTGGCCTTGATCACATCAAAGTAGATGGCAAACTGAAAACGGTTCCAGAACGGGCGGTTGACCAAAGTGGGTTCTTGGTCCACCGCATAGGGGTTGCGGCGACGCTTCTCCCAAAACTCCTTGTTGGTCATCTCAGTCACAGTCTTCCCTTTTGGCTTGTTGGCGGCTCGCTTCGATTGCTGAGGAGGTGGAGGAACACTTGCAGATGCACTTGCTGGAGGCGGTTGGGTGCTCGAGGAACCACCGGCTGGCTCTGAGGTGCGGTAGCGTTTTGATGTGGCACGCCCGGGGTTGATACGGCGACCTTGCTGCTCGGAAAGGTCATCACCTGGAGCCAAACACAAGAACACGCAAAACAACCAGAAAGAACGAGCATAAGCCAACAAACTCAACAAAGATCAAGGTAAGGCAGGAAAATGATGGAAATTGGCATGCAGCGGTAGTACCGTGACCTGCCCGCGGTAGTACCGCCCCAAGCGGTAGTACCGCCCCAAAGGGAGCGTAGTACTCTAGGTCAAGCGGTAGTACCGCTCCAAGAGAGCGGTAGTACCGCTCCAAGAGAGCGGTAGTACCGCTTGAGGCGGAGAAACACAGTTTCTTAGCACGAGGCGGTGAAACAGCGGGTTCCTACTACCGTGGTCAGATCCGGCACTACCGGCCTACCAAATTCAAAAATAATCCTACCAAACTCTAATCGAGATAGTCTAGTTGCCTTCTCCAACCAACTCAAGCCTAGATTTAGCCAAAAATCTAGAGATGCAACCACCATTGCCCCTAAGAAACAAGAACTGAAAAGAGACAAAACGAAAGAAGGAACGGGGGCAATACCGGCATCCATGGCAAGAGAACGAGGTGGGGATCGACTCCACCAAAGGAAATGGAGAGGGACGCCCCGGAGACGGAGATCCGCCGGAGCCCTCCCGCGGCGAGAGGAGGCTGGAGAGAGGAAGAGAAAAGAGGGGCGAAGTGAATGGGTATGGGGGAGAAGAAACCTCCCCCTGCCCCGACTTAACCCCCTGTTCTCGTCCCCCAGCGGTAGTACCGTGCTGGGGGGCGGTAGTACCGCTTACGAGCGGTAGTACCGCGCACCACCAGCGGTAGTACCGCCCAGCACGCCACGGCAACTAAACAGACACGGCTTTAGCTCGACGAAACGACAAACGGCAAACACACCAGCAAACGACCAAGACACACCTCTTCACAAGAGGGCGGTGGCCGAGGCCACCTATGTTTGAGTCAAAAGGTATGGCACCGCGAAGATTTTAACCTTGGGCCCATGACCAAAACTCGTCTTTGAAGCACAAGTGCCATCAACAATGGCTAAAGTGAAAGACTTGATCAATTTATGCATAATGGGGGGAGGGAGAGTTCATTGAGAGAACAACACTCCCCCTATGTCCATGCCTACACCTAAACTAGACAACAAATTGAGCGTGGTAGGGTGTGCACGGGTTCAAGCCACATTGCTCGAATCAATGATATTTAGCTCATGCCTTAACTCGCGAAATCTTGCTTCATCCAAGGGCTTCGTGAAAATATCTGCAAGGTTGTCATGAGTGTTGACATAGTTGAGCTCGATCTCTCCTCGCCTAATGTGATCCCGGATGAAGTGATACCGAATCTCAATATGCTTCGTCTTGAAGTGTTGCACTGGGTTGAGAGAAATCTTGATGGCACTTTCATTGTCACACCAAAGAGGCACTTTGTCACAAGTGACACCGTAATCCTTTAAAGTTTGCCTCATCCATAGAAGTTGTGCACAACAACTACCGGCGGCAACATACTCCGCCTCAGTGGACGAGAGAGACACACAACTTTGCTTTTTGGAAGACCAACTTACCAAAGAGCAACCAAGGAATTGGCACCCTCCGGAAGTGGACTTCCTATCCACTTTGTCTCCCGCCCAATCGGAATCCGAGTACCCTACAAGCTTGAAGTTTGATCCTCTTGGGTACCATAAGCCAAAGTTTGGGGTATGAGCCAAATATCGAAAGATTCGTTTGACCGCCACATAGTGACTTTCCTTAGGTGCGGCTTGAAACCGTGCACAAATTCCCACACTCAACATGATGTCCGGTCTAGATGCACAAAGGTAAAGCAAGGATCCAATCATGGAACGATATACC
This sequence comes from Triticum urartu, assembly GCF_003073215.2. NCBI lineage: Eukaryota > Viridiplantae > Streptophyta > Magnoliopsida > Poales > Poaceae > Triticum > Triticum urartu. The sequence goes on along the minus strand of NW_024113171.1, from coordinate 4,363 downwards.
TTTTGATCCACCACTTTACCATTGGGATCTAAGTCAAGTTGGCACTTGGTGGGCATTGGAGTGGAGGCCGGCTTGACGTCACTTAGCTTGAATCTCTTGAGCATGTCTTGGAGTGTATTTGGATTGATTGATGAAGGTTCCTTCTCTTCTTTGCTTCACTTCGAACCCTAGAAAGAACTTCAACTCTCCCATGGAGGACATCTCGAACTTTGAGGTCATGAGAGCGGCAAATTCCTCATTGAAAGCTTTGTTAGGAGAACCAAAGATAATATCATCAACATATAATTGGCACACAAACAACTCCCCTTTGACCTTCTTAGTAAAAAGAGTGGGGTCGATTAGCCCAACTTCAAAACCACGGTCTTGTAACAACTCGGTAAGGTGGTCATACCACGCACGTGGGGCTTGTTTAAGGCCATAGAGTGCCTTATCGAGTTGATACACATGATCGGAAAGTAGGGATCCTTGAACCCGGGGGGTTGCTTGACATAAACCAATTCATTAATGGGACCATTAAGAAAAGCACTCTTCACATCCATTTGTTGTAACTTAAAGTATGATGAGAAGCATATGCAATCAACATGCGAATGGATTCAAGACGAGCAACGGGAGAAAGGTTTCACCGTAGTCGATACCCTCGACTTGGGAGTAGCCTTGTGCTACCAAACGAGCCTTGTTGCGAATGATAATCCCATGGGCATCTTGCTTGTTCTTGAATATCCACTTGGTTCCAATGACATTGTGGTTCCCCGTTGGCCTTGGCACCAATCTCCACACTTTGTTGCGCTCGAAGTTGTTGAGTTCTTCGTGCATGGCATTGAGCCAATCCGGATCTTCTAGCGCCTCATAGACCTTGTGGGGTTCCACACAAGAGACAAACGCGTGATGCTCACAACAATTTGCTAATTGTCTACGAGTGCTTACCCCCTTTCTTAAGATTCCAAGCACATTCGTCATGAGATGATCCTTGGTGGAGAGCTTGGAAGCAACCTTGGTGGCACGACGCTCTAATTCCTCCTCGGTGGTGAGTTGAGGAGCGGTTACTTGATCATCTTGAGTGCCGTCATGAACTTGTTCTTGATCTTGAACTTGCTCGGGGGAGAGAACTTGACCTTGGGCATCACTTGGTGTGTCAACACCGTCTTGAGTATGATCTTGCCCTTGGTCTTGTTCATGAGGTTGAGGGCCTTCACTTTGTTCTTGGAAGCGTGGGCCTTGGGTTGGTGATGGCTCCACTTGAGTGGAGCATTGTCCTTCTCCTTCGGCCACAAGGGGTTCCTCAATGGGTAGGATGAAACCAACACCCATTCTTCTTATGGCTTGGGAGGAATTTCATCACCTACATCACAAGTGCCACTTTGCTCCACTTGGGAGCCGTTATTCTCATCAAACTCCACATTACACGTCTCCTCAATAAGTCCCGTGGATTTATTGAGGACACGGTAAGCATGAGAGTTTGTAGCATACCAACAAATATGCCCTCATAAGCTCTAGCCTCAAATTTAGACAACCGAACACCTTTCTTGAGAATGAAACACTTACACCCGAATACCCGGAAGTACTTGAGGTTGGGCTTGTTACCGATGATATCTCATATGGAGTCTTGTTCAAAGCCCTTGCGAGTAGAGCCCATGGATTGCATGACACGCGGTGTTGATGGCTTCGGCCCAAGTTGTACGGAGACTTGAAACTCCGCCATCATGGTCCTTGCCAGCATCCATCAACGTCCAGTTCTTCCTCTCCGCAACACCGTTTTGTTGAGGGGTGTATGGTGCGGAAAATTGATGCTTGATTCCCTCATCACTAAGAAATTCATCCAAGGTGTAGTTCTTGAACTCGGTGCCGTTGTCACTTCTTATTGTCAAGATCTTTGCATTGTGTTGACGTTGTGCTTCATTTGCAAAGTCAATGACGGTTTGTTGGGTCTCGCTCTTCCTCTTGAAGAAATACACCCACGTGTACCTTGAGTAGTCATCCACAATCACCAAGCAATACTTCCTACCTCCAAGACTATCGAAGGATGGAGGCCCAAAGAGATCCATGTGAAGGAGCTCCAAAGGCCTCTTTGAATAAATGATAGTCGTGGGAGGGTGAGCCTTCTCATGTAGCTTTCCTTCGATACAGGCACTGCAAGCACGATCTTTAGCAAAACTAACATTCGTTAGTCCACGGACATGGTCCCCCTTGAGGAGACTTTGCAAAGATCTCATATTGACATGGGCTAAACGGCGATGCCAAAGCCATCCCACATCAACTTTAGCCATTAGGCATGTCGCGGTCTTAGTGGGTCGCTCCGAAAAGTTAATCACATATAGACCATTCTCGACATGCCCAACAAAAGCTACTTTGAGAGTCTTGCTCCACAAGAGGGCCACGGTATCGATATCAAAGAAAGTGGCAAAGCCCGTGATTGCAAGTTGACGAATGGAAAGTAAATTGTATGCAAGGGACTCAACAAGCATGACCTTCTCGATCGTGAGATCATGAGAGATGACCACCTTGCCAAGTCCCAATACCTTAGAGGATGATGCGTCACCCCACTCGACATTGGTGGGCATAGATGGAACTTTGTGCACGTCCACCACCAAGTCCTTGCTTCCGGTCATATGATTTGTAGCTCCGCTATCGAGCAACCATGATCCACCACCGGAAGCAAACACCTACAAGCGATCAATGCTTGGTTTTAGGTACCCATTTTGTAATGGGTCCTTTGATGTTAGTAACAAGGGTCTTAGGAACCCAAATAGACCATTCAATATACTCATGAAGAGAACCAACAAACTTGGCATAAACATGCCCATCACTAGCACGGCATAACACATAAGAAGGATTAAAATCGCCGGCTTTGTTGGGAGGGGTGACATTGCCCTTCTTGACATTGTTCTTCTTCTTCTCCTCGGGGCACTTCTCTCCCTCCCTCACAAAGGTTTTGCATGAGGGGAGGAGGTCGTTTGGTCTGTCATTCTTCTTCTTGTTCTTGGTCGGGCACGTACCCAACCCCTTCCTTGGCCACACCTCCCTTTTGGTTGATCAAGAGATCGTTGAGGTTCTTCTTGCCTTGTATGCAAGTCGCAAGACCTCTCTCAAGTTGCTCCTTCAACTTAGCATTTTCCTCAACAAGATGTATATGCTCACAACACGGGTTAGTAGCATTTGCATTATCAATTAAAACCATATGAGGAAAAGTTGCTTTCTCCTTAGTTAGCTTCACTTGGAGTTGATCATGAGACTCCTGAGACTAGCGTGAATACCCTTCAAGGCCTTGTGGGCCTTGTCAAGTATATCAAACTCCTCTTTGAGTCTAGCAAGATCAACCCCGAGTTTGGCCTTCTCGGAATTTAGCACACGAGAAACAATGAGGGCATGATCATAATCTTTCTTTAACTTAGCATGATCAACGTTGTGTGACTCCTCAAGAGCCAAACGAAGACCACGCTCTTCCTCAAGAGCATTGGAAAGATCCAAAATCTCATCGGCATAGTCACGACTATGCCCTTCCATCTTAGAGATGGTGTCTTCGTGAGCCTCGAATCATGTCATTGGCCTCACCAAGTTGTTCCAAGAGAGAAACAAAGTGCTTCTTGGATTTTCCCTTGAGTTTGCCCATAAAGGCCTCAAACTCGTTAGCCTCCACATTAGCTCCCTCAAGTTCATTAATGCTATCCGTTGGGAAGGATGATTAATGATGGTAGTTTTGATGTTGGAGGTTACCTTGTTGGTGGCTTTAGCCATGAGGCACTTTGGCGGTGATGCTCTCGTTGGGTGAGTCGAAGAGAGACACCCGTGACGTTGTTGCAATGGCAACGGAGGCCATGGAAACCGACTCATCATCTTCATCATCTTCATCATCCTCATTGTACTCTTCTTGCACAACCAAAGCCTTGGGAGGAGTCTTCTTGGTGAAGTTGTTCTTGTTGGGGAACGACTTGACCTTGTCCTTTCGGATGAGTTTGCCACCATTGTCTTCCCTCTTCTCATACGGGCATTCCGCAACGAAATGACTCACGTTGCCGCAGTTGTAGCAAGTCCTTACACGTTGCTTGCCCCTTGTGCCACTCGAGTTGTTTTTGCTAAAGTTGGGCCTCGAGTTTTTCTTGCTCCAAAATTGCCTTGAAGCAAGTGCCATGTGTTCATGATATGCATACTTCGTATCTTCGGGGTTGCTCTCCTCTTCTTCCTCTTCTTCTTCTTCCACGGTGAGCTTGGCTTCAAAGCAAGGTTAGGCTTATTTGCCCGTTGAGAACGGAGCACCGCATTGTCGGCGGTCTTGTCCAAAATGTTCATGGCCACAAACTCATCCAACACTTCGCTTGAGGTCAAAGTGTGGAAGTCCGGTCTTTGACGAATGACAGAGGACATGGCC
>NW_024113170.1:0-9076 GCF_003073215.2 Triticum urartu | reverse complement strand
CTCCGCCCAAATCGGAGTTCGAATAACCTACAAGCTTGAAGTTTGCTCCTCTTGGGTACCATAAGCCAAAGTTTGGGCTATGAGCCAAATATCGAAAGATTCGCTTGACCGCCACAAAGCGGCTTTCCTTAGGTGCGGCTTGAAACCATGCACAAATTCCCACACTCAACATGATATCCGGTCTAGATGCACAAAGGTAAAGTAAGGAGCCAATCATGGAGCGATACACCTTTTGATCCACCGCTTTACCATTGGGATCTAAGTCAAGTTGGCATTTGACAGGCATTGGAGTGGAAGCTGGCTTGACATCATTGAGCTTGAATCTCTTGAGCATGTCTCGAGTGTATTTGGATTGGTTGATGAAGGTTCCTTCTCTCCGTTGCTTGACTTCGAACCCGAGAAAGAACTTCAATTCTCCCATCATGTACATCTTAAACTTGGAGGTCATGAGTGTGGCAAATTCCTCATTGAAAGCTTTGTTAGGGGAACCAAAGATAATATCATCAACATATAGTTGGCACACAAACAACTCCCCTTTGACTTTCTTGGTAAAAAGAGTGGGGTCGATTTTCCCAATTTCAAAACCGTGATCTTGCAGCAACTCGGTAAGGTGGTCATACCACGCACGTGGGGCTTGCTTAAGGCCATAGAGTCCCTTATCGAGTTGCTACACATAATCGGAAAAATAGGGATCCTCGAACCCGGGGGGTTGCATGACATACACCAACTCATTAATGGGACCATTAAGAAATGCACTCTTCACATCCATTTGTTGCAACTTAAAGTTACGATGAGAAGCATAAGAAATCAACATGTGAATGGATTGAAGGCGAGCAATGGGAGCAAAGGTTTCACTGTAGTCGATACCCTCGACTTGGGAGTAGCCTTGTGCTACCAACCGGGCCTTGTTGCGAATGATAATTCCATGAGCGTCTTTATTGTTCTTGAATATCCACTTGGTTCCAATGACATTGTGGTTCCCCGTTGACCTTGGCACCAATCTCCACACCTTCTTGTACTCAAAGTTGTTGAGTTCTTCATGCATGGCATTGATCCAATCCGTATCTTCGAGCGCCTCATAGACCTTTTGGGGTTCAACACAAGAGACAAACGCGTGATGTTCACAATAGTTTGCCAATTGTCTACGGGTGCTTACCCCCTTTCGAATGCTTCCAAGCACATTTGTCATGAGATGGCCCTTGGTTGTGAGCTTGGAATCGATCTTGGCGGCATGACGCTCCAATTCCTCCTTAGGGTTGAGTTGAGGAGCGGTGACTTGATCATCTTGGGCGCCGTCTTGAGCTTGTTCTCGATCTTGAACTTCCTCGGAGGAGAGAACTTGACCTTGGGCATCACTTGGTGATTCAAAACCGTCTTGAGATTGATCTTGCCCTTGGTCTTGTTCATGATGTTGAGGGCCTTCACTTTGTTCTTCGGAAGCGTGTGGGCCTTGGGTTGGTGATGGCTCCACTTAAGTGGAGCATTGTCCTTCTCCATCGGCCACAAGGGGTTCCTCAATGGGTAGGATAAAGTCAACTCCCATTCTTCTTATGGCTTGGGGAGGAATTTCATCATCTACATCACAAGTCCCAATTTGCTCCACTTGGGAGCCGTTATTCTCATCATACTGCACATTACACGTCTCCTCAATGAGTCTCGTGGACTTATTGAGGACACGGTAAGCATGAGAGTTGGTATCATAACCAACAAATATGCCCTCATAATCTCTAGCCTCAAATTTAGACAAACGGACACCTTTCTTGAGAATGAAGCACTTACACCCAAACACCCAGAAGTACTTGAGGTTGGGCTTGTTACCGGTGTGTATCTCATAAGGAGTCTTGTTCAAGCCCTTGCGGAGGTAGAGCCGATTGGATGCAAGACAAGCGGTGTTGATGGCTTCGGCCCAAAAGTTGTATGGAGAGTTGAACTCCGCCATCATGGTCCTTGCCGCATCCATCAACGTCCGGTTCTTCCTCTCCGCTACACCATTTTGTTGAGGGGTGTATGGTGCGGAATATTGATGCTTGATCCCCTCATCACTAAGGAACTCATCCAAGGTGTAGTTCTTGAACTCGGTGCCATTGTCACTTCTTATTGTCAAGATCTTCGCATTGTGTTGTCGTTGGGCTTCATTTGCAAAGTCAATGATGGTTTGTTGGGTCTCGCTCTTCCTCTTGAAGAAGTATACCCAAGTGTATCTTGAATAGTCATCCACAATCACCAAGCAATACTTTCTACCCCCAAGACTATCAAAGGATGGAGGCCCAAAGAGATCCAAGTGAAGGAGCTCCAAAAGCCTCTTCGAGTAGATGATAGTCGTGGGAGGGTGAGCCTTTTCATGAAGCTTTCCTTTAATACAAGCACTGCAAGCACGATCTTTAGGAAAACTAACATTTGTTAGTCCACGGACATGGTCCCCCTTGAGAAGACTTTGCAAAGATCTCATATTAACATGGGCTAAACGGCGATGCCAAAGCCATCCCACGTCAACTTTAGCCATTAGGCATGTCGTGGTCTTAGTAGGTCGCTCCGAAAAGTTAATCACATAGAGACCGTTCTCGACATGCCCAACAAAGGCTACTTTAAGAGTCTTCTCCACAAGAGGGCCACAGTATCAACATCAAAGAAAGTGGCAAGCCCATGGGTGCAAGTTGACGAACAGAAAGTAAATTGTATGCAAGGCACTCAACAAGCATGACCTTCTCGATCGTGAGATCATGAGAAATGACAACCATGCCAAGCCCCAATACCTTGGAGGACGAGGCATCACCCCACTCGACATTGGTGGGCATAGATGGAATCTTGTGAACATCCACCACCAAGTCCTTGCTTCTGGTCATATGATTAGTGGCTCCACTATCGAGCAACAATGATCCCCCACTGGAAGCAAACACCTACAAGAGATCAATGCTTGGCTTTAGGTACCCATTTAGTAATGGGTCCTTTGATGTTAGTAACAAGGGTCTTAGGAACCCAAATAGACCATTCAATGTACTCATAAGGAGTGCCAACAAATTTGGTATAAACATGTCCATCACTAGCATGGCACAACACATAAGAAGGGTTAAAGTCGCCGACTTGTTGGGAAGGGAAGTGTTGCCCTTCTTGACATACCACCCTTCATGGTGTTCTTCTTCTCCTTAGTAGAACCCTCTCCCTCTTTCACAAAGGTTTGCTTGAGAGGGGGAGGTCGTTTGGCCTTGTCATTCTTCTTCTTGTTCTTGGACTTGGCTGCGTACCCAATCCCTTCCTTGGCCACAACTCCCTTTTGATTGCTCAAAAGGTCATTGAGGTTTTTCTCACCTTGTATGCATGAAACAAGGCCTTTCTCAAGTTGCTCCTTCAACTTAGCATTCTCCTCAAAAAGATGCACATGCTCACAACATGGGTTAGTAGAATTTGCATTATCAATTAACACCATATGAAGAAATGTGGCTTTATCCTTGGTTAGCTTTACTTGAAGTTGATCATAAGACTCTTTAAGGCTAGCATGAGTACCCTTCAAGACCTTGTGAGCTTGTCAAGTAGGTCAAACTCATGTTTGAGTCTAGCAACATCAACCCCAAGCTTGGCCTTCTCGGAGTTTAGCACACAAGAAACAACAACAAGATCTTTCTTTAACTTAGCGTGATCATCGTTGTGTGACTCCTCAAGAGCCAAACGAAGACCACTCTCTTTCTCAAGAGCATTGGAAATATCCGAAATCTCATTGGAATAGTCACGACTATGCCCCTCCATCTTAGAGATGGTATCTTCGTGAGCCTCGATCATGTCGTTGGCTTCACCAAGTTGTTCCAAGAGAGCAACGAAGTGCTTCTTGGATTTACCCTTGAGTTTGCCCATAAAGGACTCAAACTCATTATCCTCCACATTAGATCCTTCATGTTCATCAATGCAATCCATCAAAGAAGGATTATTAATGATGGTAGTTTTGATGTTGGGTGTTACCATGTTGGTGGCTTTAGCCATGAGGCACTTGGCGGTGATGCTCTCATTGGGTGAGTTGAAGAGTGACACTCGCGGAGTTGTCGCAATGGCAACAGAGGCCATGGCAACCAACTCACCATCCTCCTCCTCCTCATCATCATCCTCATTGTACTCTTCTTGTACCACAAACGCCTTGTGAGGAGTCTTCTTGGTGAAGTTGCTCTTGTTTGGGAAACACTTGGCTTTGTCCTTTCGGATGAGCTTGCCACCGCCATTGTCTTCCCTCTTCTCATACGGTCACTACGCAACAAAATGTCTCACATTTCCACAATTATAGCAAGTCCTCACACATTGCCTTCATGCCACTTGAGTTGTTCTTGTTGAAGTTGGGCCTTGAGTTTTTCTTGCTCCAAAATTGCCTTGAAGCAAGAGCCATGTGTTCATGATAGGCATACTTTGTATCTTCGGGGTTGCTCTCCTATTATTCTTCTTCATCCTATTCTTCCACACTAACCTTGGCATTTAATGCAAGGTTGGGATTATTTGCTCTTTGAGAATGTAGCACCGCATTGTCGGCGGTCTTTTCTAAGATGCTCATGGCCACAAACTCATCCAACACTTCACTTGAGGACAAGGTGTGGAAGTCCGGTCTTTGACGAATGACGGAGGACATGGCCTTGTGGTAAGGCATCATTGCCTTTAGGAATTTGCGCTTGATCCAATTGTCATTCGTGTCCTTGCTCCCATTATCTCGGAGTGAGACCGCGAGTTTGGTTACTCTCTGATAAAGCTCACGAGGTTCTTCATCTTCTTTCATTGCAAACTCATCGGCTTCATCTTGCACCACTTCATAGTTGGAGCGTTGTATGCTTGCGCTTCCCTTGTAGAGGGAAACAACTTGATTCCATGCATCTTTGGCCATGGCGAAGGGTCGGAGATGAGGAAGATCTTTGGGTGGAATTGCATCTTGGATGATGAAGAGAGCATTCTCGTTGAATTGATTATCCACGGCTTCTCTAGGAGTGAAGTTGCTTCGGTCATGCGGATAGAAACCTTATTCAATGATTCTCCAAAGATTAGTATTCACATGATTTAAATGACGCTTAAAGAGATAGACCCAAGAATAAAAGTCCTAATTTTTTACAATCTTGGGGAGAGGACTGGCATGATTCAAGTGAGTGGAAGGAATCGGTCCACCATAAACAAGTGGAGGTTCCACGTGGGCAAAGATGTCAGTGCCATTTTTACCACTAGAAGAAGGAACTTGATCACTAGTACCTTCCCCCTTGTCGGAGTTAGCATCCGTCACCTTGTTAGTGGGATCACCCACTTTCAACGGTGCGGTGGATAGTTTAAGCCCTTCTATGAATTTGTTAAACATGCTTTCAACCTCGATCGTCATGGAGGTCTTCAATGTGTCCAAGGCCACATTGAATTCCTCACGAGAGACCGCGGTTCCCCCATCGGCTGTAGACGAGATTGGATTCACACAGGAGTGCTCCTCCGCACCATCCACTACAAAAAAAGACACATTCGTGACATTTTGGGCCGAACGAAAAAAAATTCTGTCATACATATGACACTTCTATGACGATAATTGTGACAAAACCCGGTATCATCATAGATGTGGTGGGCTCCTACTTCTATGACAAAAAATCATGATAGAAAATGGGCTTTTCGTCCTGGGCGGGCCGGAGACGCAGCTGCATGACATTCTTTGGGCCATCCATGACGGAAAAAACCGTGGTAGAAGCGAGGGGGAGGAAAATTTCTGGGAGTTTCCGGTTATGGTGGGAGGTCGGGGGCCGAGCGATGCGCGTTTCTCTCGTACACGTACGCGCGTGTGTGCGAGACGTTGGATCTAACTGAACCCGAGTGAGGCATTGGGCTCTAACTGAACCCGAGCGATCAATCGATGGCTGTTAATTGAACCCGATTGAGAGATTCCTTCGCTACTGCTGCTAACTGAAGCCGATCGATTGGATGAACAGTGAGCGTTGCGGGGGGGTTGAATGAACAGTGAGCGGTGGCGTTGCCTCTGGATGAATAGGACCCCGTGGTGTGGTGGAGGGCTGGATGAACAGTAGACGGTGGAGGGGTGCCCGTGGAGGGTTGGTTGAACAGGACCCCGTGGTGTGGAGGGCTGGATGAACAGTAGACGGTGGGGAGGGGTGGTTGACAAGTAGCCAGTGGAAGCGCGCGTGGAGGGCTGATGAACAGAGCCCGTGGAGGCTGGAGGAGGTCGACGGTAGCCCCGTGAGCTTGGAGGAGGTCGACGGTGAGGATGAACAGTATCCCGTGGAGTCCCGTTTTGTGGTAGCCACACTCCTCCCGAATGAACAGACCCCGTTTCGACCGGTAGGAGGTCCATTTTGCGGTACGCCACACCCCTCCCGATCAACAGGACCCCTGTTTCGACCGTAGGAGGTCTTTTTCGTCCGTTTTGCGGTACGCCACACCCCTCCCGATCAACAGGACCCTCGTTTCGACCGTAGGAGGTCCGTTTCCTCCGTTTTGTGATATGCCAGACCCCTCCCGATCAACAGGACCCCGTTCCGAACGTAGGAGGTCTATTTCCTCCATTGTGCGGTATTCTAGGCCTCGTTTCCATCGCTTGTTCCGTCCAAGCCCTCCCAATGAACACGACCACACATTCCGTTCCGACCCAGCTGGTTGGCTCCCACGCGTTCCGTTGCCTCCCGATGAACATGATGCATTCCATTGCCTCCCCATGAACACGACGCATTCCGCTGCCTCCCCATGAACAGGACGACGACGTTGTTTCTCCGTTCCGACCCAGCCATGTACACGAGCCCTGGCCGTACGTATGCGCGAGTAGGCGTTCGAGACCCCGCCCGTATGTACACATACGTGGCCGTATTTTCTTTCTTGCACCCTGGCCGCTGTACGTACGTGTACATGCTACGTGCGCGCCTCTACTACGACACGTGCGCGCCTCTACATCGACCAGTTATGTACGTACACGTTCGCGACCAGAATGACAACGCTATGTACACTTCGACCAGGTGGGTCCCGACTGTCAGGCACTTCCTTGCCTGCGAAGATGTAGCTGGTGGGTCCCAGCAGTCAGGGGGGTGAATCGTTTTTTTTTTGCCCGGACGCACTTCCTTGCGTGCGAAGATGTAGCTGGTGGGTCCCAGCAGTCAGGGGGAAACATTTTTTCGTGAAATACAGTGGCCCGTCTGGTGGGTCCCAGCTGTTAGGTGGAGGAATCATTATTTTCCATGTAATAAGGAGGCACTTCCTTGCTGCGGCCGTGGACCCAACTTTCAGCCTCTCCACATACAGTCGACATCCGATGGAAGTCGTTCCTTGACCACGTTGACCACGCCGCGCCGATAGCACCAGGGCGGTGGACGACGGTGAGGCCTAGGAAGGGGACGACGGGGAGCCGGGAAGACGCGGCAGTGGAAGCCCGCCCGGAGAGGAGTACGAGGGTTCACCGGTTCGGCTGCGGTGGGAGGTTGCTGTCACCGCAGGGCCTGGCCAGCGGTGGAATAGTAGGGGGCGGTGAGGCCTATGCGGCAGCACAGCCGGCCACGGGAGGCAGGAGCATGCGGCACGACCGACGCTGCTTTGGGCTGCTGGAGCAAGAAGACCAGAGGTTGAAGAAGCACTACGGCCCGTTTAGATGGACATCGTACAGTCACTGGAGCTAGAATCATTCATATTGACTAAAGTTGACAAAGGCCCCGTCCCAGTCAACTTAGTAGGCCCACAAGTCAGCCTCCCACCATGGTGGGTCCCACTAGCAGGGGGAGTATTCATTTTTTTGTGCGTAAGAAGGAGGCACTTCCGATGGGTCCGAGCTGACAGTGGGGCGAACATTTTCTTCACGAAATAGCTGGCCCATCCAGTGGGTCCCAGCAGTCAGGGGGGAAACGTTTTTTTTGCGAAATAAGGTGGCCCGTCCGGTGGTCCCTGCTGTTAGGTGGAGGAATAATTATTTTGCGCGTAATAAGGAGGCACTTCCTTGCGGCCGCCTGGACCCAGCTGTCAGCCTCTCCATGTACAGTACTGTTCCGGTGGAAGTCGGTCGTTGACCACATTGACCACGCCGCGCCGAGAGCACCAGGGCGGTGGTCTGGATGACGGCGAGGCCTAGGAAGGGGACGACATGGAGCCGGGGAAGACGCAGCAGTGGAAGCCCGCGCGGAGAGGAAGACGAGGGTTCACTAGTTCGGCTGCGTGTGAGGCTACCGTCGCCGCAGATAACAGGGGGTGTGGGTGAGTAGAGGGATGGCCTGGCCAGCGGTGGGAGTAGTACGGGGCGGTGAGGCCTCCGCGGCATCACAGCCGGCCACGGAAGGCAGGAGCACGCGACACGACCGGCGCTGCTTTGGGCGGCTGGAACAAGAAGACCAGAGGTTGAAGAAGCACTACGGCCGTTGGATGGACATCGTACGATCACTAAGACTAGAATCGTTTATATTGACTAAGTTGACAAAGCCCTTGGTACGCGTCAACTTAGTAGGCCCACAGCTCGGATTTAGCAAAGAACATATAACCCATTTGCGATTTGTAAGAATGTACAACACATTTTTTTAATTCTAATGGAATTTATTACAACCCATTTACAGTTTGTTAAAAGTACAGCCCAACTTCTAGCTAGGACAACGATTAATAATTTCAAACAACCGCTCAAAACAGAATTCAAAAAAAATTCCCACATTTTGATGGGATCCAAAATATTTTTATCCAAAATTTCTAGTCAGGTTAAATATAATTTCAAAATAAAGTTGTATTACGTTAAAATCCAACGAAATATTGCGCGCGCAACAAGTAATGAAATTAAAATTTTCAAATTCCAAAAATAATATATTTTTCAAACTAATTACGTGTTTGGTGCATAGTAACTGTCCAGTTATTATAATTACATCCCATTTATTATTTCTTAAAGTCCATTTTCTTGTTAAGCCTAATGCATACCTCCTAGGAAAGTTTGCAGCCCAGCGGGGCGGAGAATAACAAGTTGACCCGGATATTGTGTACAACTGTCGGCCCAGTTGCATTGCTGATGTTGAAAAAAGGCCTGTGTAGTACAGTACAACCTAACATGGTTACTCAGCCCACATTCAGCGACGCCGGAAAGGCCCAAACAAGGCTTCTGTACAACTTTTTGAAG
>NW_024113169.1:0-34228 GCF_003073215.2 Triticum urartu | reverse complement strand
AAAATGAGAGAGAACGTCTAACTGAGCCAGTTAGTTAGATGCGTACACTTGGTGTAGTAGGATCTTTATTTAGTTTGATGCATACACTTGTTCTTTTTTGGTAGCCCTTTTGTAATGATGGCTGATGTTTGGTTTGGAAGAGAGAGCTGCGTCTTCACTCTTCTGGCCTGCTTACTGCTTCTGTTGCACCCCCAGCCCTGGTTGCTGCTGCTGTTTTCAATGTACAATCAGTAGTATATTTCGTCTGTTGGTTGAATAAATGTGTTGTTAGAACGACAAACACAATGTTTTGGAAGTCTTTGCACGGTTCGATCCTTTAGTGCCCCGTACCATACGTAGCGCATACTATTTTTCGTACGGAACACATTTTCCACTTGTTGATAACATGCAACCCACTAATGAAGGCCCAATAGAGAAGCCCATAATTAACTGGAAGGGAGGCTCTCACATGAATCCGCCCTAGGTACATGCTCATGGTCCCCTAAACATAAATAAGTAAATAAATAAATAAAGCTGAATGCTCATGCACCAGTTCTTTGGGAAAATAGGTAGCCCAGTATTTCTTTTTGAAGAATACCCAAGCTAGGCCTATTTGTTTTCTTCAAATTACTGAGCTGCAAATCTTTCAAGATGAGGAGGGATGCATTCCGGCCTGGCTTAAGAGTATGGTCAATGTCTGTTAAAAGTAATATCAAAAGGGGTTGAAAATTCCAAAAAAATTATAGCAAATGGGATATAAGTTTCTTTTTTTGTTTCTGTTCTTCACTGATATCTTATACGTATTTCATTGGATTTAACACGACATAGTACTAATTTATTTTTAAATTTGTTTTAGTATGGCTATTAATTTTTGGATAAAGAATATTTCGTTCCCCACCAAAAATTTACGAATTTTCAAAATTTCCCACATATTTAGTTAATTTTTTGACCTTGGTACTTACCAGAAAATGGCCAGCAATTCTAAAAATGGAAAACGGGCTGTAGAAAATTCCATATGAATTAGAAAATGAGTAAAAATTATAAAAATAATAGCAAATGGGTTGTACACGCCAAAGATTTCGAGGCTGACTTGTTTACGCAAGGCTTTATCAGTGAACACACGATTCTGGCAGCAGTGACTGTTGGATGTCCATCCAACGACCGAGGTGCTTCTTCAATCTATGATCTTCCTGCTCCAACCGCCTAAACTAGCGCCGGCGGGACTGCCTGCTCCCTCCTCTTGTGGCCTGCTGTGATGCCGTGCAGGCTTCCCCGGCCCACCCTACTCCCTCCGCTGGCCTGGCCGCACGCAATCAACTGCCTCCTTATTACGCGAAGAAAAATGATTCCTCCCACTGACATCTGGGGGCGCACCAGTTGGGAGGCTGACATGTGGGCCTACTAAGTTGACGCGTACGCAGGGCTTGTCAACTTAGTCAACAAACGATTCTAGCAGCAGTAACCATTGGATTTGAATCGAACGGTCCTGCTGCTTCTTCAATCGCTGCTCTGCTTGCACCAGCCGCCCAAACCAGCGCTGGGGAGACCACCTGCTCCTGCCTCTAGTGGCCGGCTGTGCTGCCGTTGAGGCCTCATCGCCCCTACTACTCCCGCCGCTAGCCTGGCCCTATGGCTACGGCAGCGTCACACCGCAGCCGAACCAGTGAACCCTCGTACTCCTCTCCGCGTGGGCATCCATTGTCGCGTCTTCCCCGGCTCCGCGTCGTCCCCTTCCTAGGCCTCGCTGTCGTCCACCACCTTGGTGCTCTCGGCGCGGCGTGGTCAACGTGGTCAACAACATTCCATCGGAAGAGTACTGTATGTGAAGAGGCTGACAACTGGGTCCACGGCACATCCCAGTTTTTTTGTGATTTGCCAATTAAGTCACTTTGTCAGGCCTGTTGGGCTGCAAATCTTTCAACGACGAGGAGAGCTTTTCATTCGGCTAGCCGAGAAAATGGCCCATCAGTATGAGAAATGGGTCTGTACAATTTTAAAACACATCAAACCGGCAATTAGTTTCAAATATCTTTTTTCATTTCGAGATTTTAAATTACATTAATTTTTATGCGTGGAGAATTTGTTGGATTTTATATTGATATACATTTATTTTTAAAATCAGTTTGAATGTGAGTCGAAATTTCAGGATTAAAAACAGTTCGGACCGCACCGAAATATGCAAAATTTCGTATAATTTTTTAACCGTGGCCACAATATGGGCTGTAATGCTAACAAAAAGAATATGGGCTCCAAAAAAACCTTAATAATTAGCAAATGGGCTGTAAATTATTAGAAATAATGGCAGATGGGTTGTATGCTGTTTTCCACAGATTTGAGGCTTTCCTAAAAAAAGGTTGACGCACAAGCAGTGACTGTTGGATGGCCATCCAACGGCCGTCGTGCTTCTTCAATCTCTGCTCTTCCTGCTCCAGCCTCAAACAAGCGCCGGCGGGACTGCCTGCTCCCTCCTCCCCGCGGCTCTGCTGCCGCGCAGGCTCACCGCCCCACCGTACTCCCATCGCTGGCCTAGCCATCCCTCTACTCACCCACACCTGCTGTTATTCTCCGGCGACGGCAGACGAACCAGTAAACCCTCATACAGTCGTACTCCCCTCCGCGTGGGAAACAACTGCCGAGTCTTCCCTGCCTCCGTGTCGTTCCCTTCCTAGGCCTCGCCGTCGTCCACCGCCCTGGTGCTCTCGGCGCGGCCTGGTCAAACGTGGTCAACGACCGACATGCATCTGAAGTGGACTGTACGTGGAGAGGCCGACAGCTGGGTCCACTGGCCGCACGCAAGGAAATGCCTCCTTATTACGCGCAAAATAATGATTCCTCCACCTGACATCAGGGACCCACCGAAAGGGCCTCTGTATTTCGTGAAAAAAACGTTACCGCCGCTGACAGCTCGGACCCACCAGCTATATCTTCGCACGCAAGGAAGTGCCTCCTTATTACGCACAAAAAAATGAATACTCCCCCTGTTAGCTGGGACCCAGTATAGTGGCAGGCTGACTTGTGGGCCTACTAAGTTGATGGGGACGGAGGGCTTTGTCAACTTAGTCAATATGCACGATTCTAGCTCCAGTGACCGTACGATGTCCATCCAACGGCCGTAGTGCTTCTTCAACCTCTGGTCTTCTTGCTCCAGCCGCCCAAACCAGCGCCGGTCGTGCCTCGTGCTCCTGCCTCCCGTGGCCGGCTGCGATGCGGCGGAGGCCTCACTGCCCCCTACTACTCCCAACCGCTGGCCAGGCCATCCCTCTACTCACCCACACCCCCTGTTATTCTGCGGCGACGTGATACCACAAGTATAGGAGATCGCAATAGCTTTCGAGGGTAGAGTATTCAACCCAAATTTATTGATTCGACACAAGGGGAGCCAAAAGAATATTCTCAAGTATAGCAGCTGAGTTGTTCAATTCAACCACACCTGGAAACTTAATAATCTGCAAGCAAAGTGTTTAGTAGCAAAGTAATATGATAGTAGTGATAACGGTAGCAAAAGGTAACATAGTAAAAGCAATGTTTTTGGTATTTTGTAGTGATGATAGCAATAGCAACGGAAAAGTAATAAGCGAAGCACAATATATGGAAAGCTCGTAGGCAATGGATCGGTGATGGAGAATTACGCCGGATGCGGTTCATCATGTAACAGTCATAACCTAGGGTGACACAGAACTAGCTCCAGTTCATTGATATAATGTAGGCATGTATTCCGAACATAGTCATACGTGCTTATGGAAAAGAACTTGCATGACATCTTTTGTCCTACCCTCCCGTGGCAGCGGGGTCCTTACGGAAACTAAGGGATATTAAGGCCTCCTTTTAATAGAGAACCGGAACAAAGCATTAACACATAGTGAATACATGAACTCCTCAAACTATGGTCATCACCGGTAAGTATCCCGATTATTGTCACTTCGGGGTTAACGGATCATAACACATAATAGGTGACTATAGACTTGCAAGATAGGATCAAGACACTCATATATTGATGAAAACATAATAGGTTCAGATCTGAAATCATGGCACTCGGGCCCTAGTGACAAGCATTAAGCATAGCAAAGTCATAGCAACATCAATCTCAGAACATAGTGGATACTAGGGATCAAACCCTAACAAAACTAACTCGATTACATGATAGATCCCATCCAACCCATCACCGTCCAGCAAGCCTACGATGGAATTACTCACGCACGGCGGTGAGCATCATGAAATTGGTGATGGAGGATGGTTGATGATGACGATGGCGACGATTCCCCTCTTCGGAGCCCCGAACGGACTCCAGATCAGCCCTCCCGAGAGGTTTTAGGGCTTGGCGGCGGCTCCGTATCGTAAAACGCGATGATTTCTTCTCTTTGATTTTTTTCTCATCGAAACTCAATATATGGAGGTGGAGTTGGAGTCGGAGACGCAACTGGGGGCCCACGAGGTAGGGGGCGCGCCCTAGGGGGGCAGGCGCGCCCCCACCCTCGTGGAGAGGTGTGGGCCCCTGGCCTTCATCTTTTGCAGGTATTTTTCATATTTTCTGAAAAGTTGCTCCGTGAAGTTTCAGGTCATTCCGAGAACGTTTGTTCCTGCACATAAATAACACCATGGTAATTCTGCTGAAAACAGCGTCAGTCCGGGTTAGTTCCATTCAAATCATGCAAGTTAGAGTCCAAAACAAGGGCAAAATGTTTGGAAAAGTAGATACGTTGGAGACGTATCAACTCCCCCAAGCTTAAACCTTTGCTTGTCCTCAAGCAATTCAGTTGACAAACTGAAAGTGATAAAGAAAAACTTTTACAAACTCTGTTTGCTCTTGTTGTTGTAAATATGTAAAGCCAGCATTCAAGTTTTCAGCAAAGATTATAACTAACCACATTTGCAATAACGCATAGGTCTCAAGTTTACTCATATCAATAGCATAATCAACTAGCGAGCCATAATAATAAATCTCGGATGACAACACTTTCTCAAAACAATCATAATATGATATAACAAGATGGTATCTCGCTAGCCCTTTCTGAGACCGCAAAACATAAATGCAGAGCACCTTTAAAGACCAAGGACTGACTAGACATTGTAATTCATGGTAAAAGAGATCCAGTCAAGTCATACTCAATGTAAACTAACAGTAATGAATGCAAATGACAGCGGTGCTCTCCAACTGTGCTTTTTAATAAGAGGATGATGACTCAGCATAAAAGTAAATAGATAGGCCCTTCGCAGAGGGAAAGGGGATTTGTAGAGGTGCCAGAGCTCGGTTTTGAAACAGGTGAATAATATTTTGAGCGGTATACTTTCATTGTCAACATAACAACCAAGAGATGGCGATATCTTCCATGCTACACACATTATAGGCGGTTCCCAAACAGAATGGTAAAGTTTATACTCCCCCTTCCACCAACAAGCATCAATCCATGGCTTGCTTGAAACAACGAGTGCCTCCAACTAACAAGAGTCCAGGGGGAGTTTTGTTTGCAATTATTTTGATTTAGTTTGCATAAAGCATGGGACTGGGCATCCCGGTGACCAGCCATTTATCTCGTGAGTGAGGAGCGGAGTCCACTCCTCTTGAGAATAACCGCCTAACATGGAAGATACAGACATCCCTAGTTGATACATGAGCTATTCGAGCATACAAAACATGATATTTATTTGAAGGTTTAGAGTTTGGCACATACAAATTTACTTGGAACGGCAGGTAGATACCGTATATAGGTAGGTATAGTGGACTCATGTGGAATAACTTTGGGGTTTAGGAGTTTGGATGCACAAGCAGTATTCCCGCTTAGTACAGGTGAAGGCTAGCAAAAGACTGTGAAGCGACCAGCTAGAGAGCGACAACAGTCATGAACATGCATTAAAATTAATCAACACCGAATGCAAGCATGAGTAGGATATAATCCACCATGAACATAAATATCGTGAAGGCTATGTTGATTTTGTTTCAACTACATGCGTGAACATGTGCCAAGTCAAGTCACTTAAATCATTCAGAGGAGGATACCACCCTATCATACCACATCATAACCATCTCAATAGCATGTTGGCAGCAAGGTAAACCATTATAACTCATAGCTAATCAAGCATGACACAGAAACTATGATCTCTAGTTGTCATTGCAAACATGTTTATTCATAATAGGCTGAATCAGGAACGATGAACTAATCATATTTACAAAAACAAAAGAGGTCGAGTTCATACCAGATTTTCTCATCTCAGCCAGTCCATCATATATCATCATAATTGCCTTTCACTTGCACGACCGAATGATGTGAATAATAATAGTAGTGCACGTGCATTGGACTAAGCTGGAATCTGCAGCATTCAATAAACAGGAGAAGACAAGGCAATATGGGCTCTTTTGTCAGATCAACAATAATGCATATAAGAGCCACTTCAACAATTTAATCATGGTCTTCTCCTATCGACCCCAAAGAAAAGAAAAGAAATAAAACTATTTACACGGGAAAGCTCCCAACAAGCAAAAGAAGAACATGAAATCTTTTTGGGTTTTCTTTTTAATTACTACTACAAGCATGGAAAGTAAACTAATTAAAAGCTACAACTAATTTTTTTGGTTTTTCTTAAGGTTTATTAAACACACAAGAAGAAAGCATAAAAAGGAAAATAAACTAGCATGGATGATACAATGAAAAAGTATGAGCACCGACATCTAGCAATGAGTGTGTGAGCATAAATGTAATGTCGGTGAGAAATACGTACTCCCCCAAGCTTAGGCTTTTGGCCTAAGTTGGTCTATGGCCACGGCTGGCCTGTGCGCTGATATCCATAATAGTAGCTGGGGTCGTACTGTGATGCAGCTATCGCCTGCTGAGCTGCAGCGTGGCGACGAGCGGCCTCCTCTCTCCTCTCGTACTCATCTGCCTCCTCTCTGGTAATAGTATATCCTCCTCTTGCCTGATAATCAAAGAAAGGCAGGAGCAGGGAGAGTAATACGGACAGCATGACGTCTGTCAAAGATTAGTCGATACTGGAGAGGTGATTCGTTCCTCTCGACAAACTGGTGGTGAACCATAGCATTAAAATCTAGATAGGCAGGAGGTAATTCAATATCATCTTCGTACATCTATACCAAGAAAATTAGCTATGCGGGTTGCATAAATTCCACCAAAGAAATCTCCATTAAATCTATTAAGATGCAACCTACGTGCAACAATGGCTCCCAAATTATAAGATTTGTCTCCTAACACAGCACTCCTAAGAATACTGAGGTCAGGGACACACATGTGACATGCCTCATCTTTACCATTTATGCATCTACCTATGAAGAGAGCAAAATAATGTATAGTAGGAAAGTGAATGCTCCCTATGGTAGCTTGTGTAATATCTCTAGATTCTCCCACAGTTATGCTAGCAAGAAAATCTCTAAATTCAGAATTGTGAGGATCCCTTATACTACCCCATTGTGGAAGTTTGCATGCAGTGGTAAAATCCTCTAAGTCCATGGTATAAGATTTATCATATATAAAGATCAAACAGGGCAGTTGGAGAATTACGTGAAGTAGAAAATTCAAACCTCCTCGCAAAGGAACTAGTGAGATTATGATAATGACTGCACTTCTCTTCCTCGAAGCTCACGAGATCAGCGTTATGCAAATATGCGTTGAATTCTTCTTTTATTCCCGCTCGATATATAAAATTTTCAGAAGGCCACTCACAAGGACGCACTGGAGCGTCTCTTGGTGGCTCTTCGTCAGCATCACGCATTGCAAGCCTGGGTCCTTGCTTCTTTGAAGAACCACCTTGGAACATTTTCCTAAGCATTTTTCTTCCTCTGAAAAATTCTGAAATTTTTTAGTAACTTCAAAATAAAAGTAAACCAAACTCAATAATATTTATAGCAACTACTCCTACAAGTGCCTAGGGCCTATATCATGCATCAAAACTACTTTTGACCAAATAAATTTGACATGCAAGCTCAAGAACAGGGTCACCTAAGCAACACAAATTTGCAATGAATAAAGCACTAGAACAAAAACTAATTGGACCAATGGAGGAGTCACATACCAAGGAACAATCTCCCCAAGCAGTTTTGTGAGAGGTGCTTTGAGCAAGGAGATCGAAAATGGCAGCAAAACGAGCTTGGACTCGGGTTTGAGTTAGTTATTCGTGTTTGGGGGAGGAAGATGAAGTGTGTGGGTGCAGGAATAAGTGGAGGAGGGCCACCGTGGGCCCACGAGGCAGGGGGGCACGCCCTAGAGTGGTGGGCGCGCCCTCCACCCTCGTGGGCAGGTGGTTGACCCCCCTGGTGTGTTCTCAGTTCCATAAATCCTCAAATATTCTAGAAAAAATCATATTTAAATTTCAGGGCATTTGGAGAACTTTTATTTTCGAGGTATTTTTATATTGCATGGATAATCAGATGATAGACAGAAAAATATTTATTTTTATTTTATTTAATATAAATAACAGAAAGTAAAAGTGGGGTACAGAAGGTTGTGCCTTCTAGTTTCATCCTTCTCATGATCATCAAAAGGAATCCACTAACAAGGTTGATCAAGTCTTGTTAACGAACTCATTCCAAATAACATGGAACCGGAGAAATTTGGAATAACACTATGTTACCTCAACGGGGATATGCACATCCCCAATAATAAGAATATCATATTTCTTCTTGACAGTAGGAAGAGGAAATTCAAAACCTCCAAATATAATCGATGGAATTTTTCCAATAGAGTTGATACTATAAACTTGAGGTTGTTTCCTCGGAAAGTGTACCGTATGCTCATTACCATTAACATGAAAAGTGACATTGCCTTTAGTGCAATCAATAACAACCCCTGCACTATTCAAAAAGGGTCTTCCAAGAATAATAGACATACTATCGTCCTCGGGAATATCAAGAATAAAAAAGTCCGTTAAAATAGTAACATTTGCAACTACAACATGCGCATCCTCACAAATACCGACAGGTATAGCAGTTGATTTATCAGCCATTTGCAAAGATATTTCAGTAGGTGTCAACTTATTCAAATCAAGTCTACGATATAAAGAGAGAGGCATAACACTAACACCGGCTCCAAGATCACATAAAGCAGTTTTAACATAGTTTCTTTTAATAGAGCATGGTATAGTGGGTACTCTTGGATCTCCAAGTTTCTTTGGTATTCCACCCTTAAAAGTGTAATTAGCAAGCATGGTGGAAATTTCAGCTTCCGGTATCTTTCTCTTATTTGTAACAATTTCTTTCATATACTTAGCATAAGGATTGGTTTTGAGCATATCAGTTAATCACATACGCAAAAAGATAGGTCTAATCATTTCAGCAAAGCGCTCAAAATCCTCATCATCCTTTTTCTTTGATGGTTTGGGAGGAAAGGGCATGGGTTTCTGAACCCAAGGCTTACCGTGTTTCCTAGCAACGAAGTCTTTCTTATAATAACGTTGATTCTTTGATTGTGGGTTATCAAGATCAACAGCAGGTTCAATTTCTATATCATTATCATTACTAGGTTGAGCATCATCATGAACATTATCATTAACATTATCACTACTTTCAACGTTCATTACCAGATTGTGTTTCAGCATCAGAAATAGAAATATCATTTGGATTCTCAGGTGTTTCAACAATAGGATCACTAGAAGCATGCAAAGTCCTATCATTTTTCTTTTTCTTCTTTTTAGAACAACTAGGTGAATCTATATTATTTCTCTGAGAATGTTGCTCAATTCTCTTAGGATGTCCTTCAGGATACAAAGGTTCCTGAGTCATTCTACCACCTCTAGTCATAACTCTAACAACATTATCATTATTCTTACTATTCAATTCATTGAGCAAATCATTTTGAGCCTTAAGTACTTGTTCTACTTGAGTGGTAACCATAGAAGCATGTTTACTAATAAGTTTAAGTTCACCTTTGACATTAGCCATATAATCACCCAAGTGTTCAAGCATATTTGAATTATTTCAATTGTCTACCAAAATAAGCATTAAAGTCTTCTTGCTTAGCCATAAATTTATCAAACTCATCTAAGCATGGGCTAGCAATTTTAGTAAATGGGATTACAGCTTTATCATATCTATAGAGAGAATTTACCTTTACTACCTGTGTCGGGTTATCAAGACCATGAGTTTCTTCAATAGGTAAAGGATTTGGATTATATGTTTCTTCAACAGGGTAAATTAAGACCATGTATTTCTTCAATAGGAGGTAAATTCTTAACATCTTCAGCTTTAATACTTTTTCTTTCATAGATTTCTTTGCCTCTTGCATATCTTCAGGACTGAGAAATAGAATACCCCTCTTCTTCGGAGTTGGTTTAGGAATAGGCTCAGGAATTGGCTCCGGAGGTGTCCAATTATTTTCATTTGTCAACATATTATTCAATAGAATTTCAGCTTCATCCGGTGTTCTTTCCCTGAAAACAGAACCAGCACAACTATCAGGTAATCTCTAGCATCGGTTAGTCCATTATAAAAGATATCAAGTATTTCATTTTTCTTAAGAGGATGATCAGGCAAAGCATTAAGTAATTGGAGAAGCCTCCCCCAAGCTTGTGGGAGACTCTCTTCTTCAATTTGCACAAAATTATATATATCCCTTAAAGCAGCTTGTTTCTTATGAGCAGGGAAATATTTAGCAGAGAAGTAATAAATCATATCCTGGGGACTACGCACACAACCAGGATCAAGAGAATTAAACCATATCTTAGCATCACCCTTTAATGAGAACGGAAATATTTTAAGGATGTAAAAGTAGCGAGTTTTCTCATCTTTAGTGAAATAGGGTGGCTATATCATTCAATTTAGTAAGATGTGCCACAACAGTTTCAGATTCATAACCATGAAAAGGATCAGATTCAACCAAAGTAATTATATCAGGATCAACAGAGAATTCATAATCCTTATCAGTAACAAAGATAGGTGAAGTAGCAAAAGCAGGGTCAGGTTTCATTCTAGCATTTAGAGATTGCTTACTCCATTTAGCTAATAATTTTTAAGTTCAGTTCTATTTCTGCAAGCTAAAATGGCTAAAGAAGCATCTTGATCAAAAACATAACCCTTAGGAATGGCAAGTGGTTCTTCATCATCACTTTCATCAGTATCATCAGATTCAATATTTTCAATCTCTCTAGCCCTAGCAAGTTGTTCATCAAGAAAAGCACTAAGTGGCATAGTAGTATCAGGCATAGAGGTAGTTTCATCATAAGTATCATGCATAGCAGAAGTGGCATCATCAATAACATGCGACATATCAGAACGAATAGCAGAAGCAGGTGTATGGTGTCGCAAGCTTACTCAAAACAGAAGGTGAATCAAGTGCAGAGCTAGATGGCAGTTCCTTACCTCCCCTCGTAGTTGAGGGATAGATCTTGGTTTTTGGATCTCTCAAGTTCTTCATAATGATAAGCAGATATATATATCCCAAGTGACTCAAAGAATAGAGCTATGCTCCCCGGCAACGGTGCCAGAAAATGGTCTTGATAACCCACAAGTATAGGGGATCGCAACAGTTTTCGAGGGTAGAGTATTCAACCCAAATTTATTGATTCGACACAAGGGGAGCCAAAGAATATTCTCAAGTATTAGCAGCTGAGTTGTCAATTCAACCACACCTGGAAACTTAATATCTGCAGCAAAGTGTTTAGTAGCAAAGTAATATGATAGTGGTGATAACGGTAGCAAAAGGTAACAAGTAAAAGTAATGTTTTTGGTATTTTGTAGTGATGATAGCAATAGCAACGGAAAAGTAAATAAGTGAAGAACAATATATGGAAAGCTCGTAGGCAATGGATCGGTGATGGAGAATTATGCCGGATGCGGTTCATCATGTAACAGTCATAACCTAGTGTGACACAAAACTAGCTCCAGTTCATCAATGTAATGTAGGCCTGTATTCTGAATATAGTCATGCGTGCTTATGGAAAAGAACTTGGATGACATCTTTTGTCCTACCCTCCCGTGGCAGCGGGGTCCTAATGGAAACTAAGGGATAATAAGGCCTCCTTTTAATAGAGTACCGGACCAAAGCATTAACACATAGTGAATACATGAACTCCTCAAACTATGGTCATCACCGGTAAGTATCCCGATTATTGTCACTTCGGGGTTAACGGATCATAACACATAATAGGTGACTATAGACTTGCAAGATAGGATCAAGAACTCTCATATATTGATGAAAACATAATAGGTTCAGATCTGAAATCATGGCACTCAGGCCCTAGTGACAAGCATTAAGCATAGCAAATTCATAGCAACATCAATCTCAGAACATAGTGGATACTAGGGATCAAACCCTAACAAAACTAACTCATGATAGATCCCATCCAACCCATCACCGTCCAGCAAGCCTACGATGGAGTTACTCACGCACGGCGGTGAGCATCATGATATTGGAGATGGAGGACGGTTGATGATGACGATGGCGACGGATTCCCCTTTCCGGATCCCCGAACGGACTCCAGATCAGCCCTCCCGAGAGGTTTTAGGGCTTGGCGGCGGCTTCGTATCGTAAAACATGATGAATTCTTCTCTCTGATTTTTTTCTCCCTGAAACTCAATATATGGAGTTGGAGTTGGAGTCGGAGAGGCAACAGGGGGCCCACGAGGTAGGGGGCGCGCCCTAGGGGGGCAGGTGCGCCCCCACCCTCGTGGAGAGGTGGTGGGCCCCCTGGCCTTCATCTTTTGCAGGTATTTTACTTATTTTCTGAAAAGTGGCTCCGTGAAGTTTCAGGTCATTCCGAGAACGTTTGTTTCTGCACATAAATAACACCATGGTAATTCTGCTGAAAATAGCGTCAGTCCGGGTTAGTTCCATTCAAATCATGCAAGTTAGAGTCCAAAACAAGGGAATAAGTGTTTGGAAAAGTAGATACGATGGAGACGTATCAGAGCGACAGCCTCACACCGCAATTGCGAACCCGTGAACGCCCGTACTCTGGCTTATAGGCGCGTGGTGCTAACTCCACTGTATTCCAGGAGTATCTGATTCTTCTTAGAGCAAAACACTTATTTCGTGACTGATAAATGAAGGTATTATTTTTTGTCTTGTGAAGTTAGAGTCCAAATACATTAAATGTTTGTAATAGATACGTTAGATATCAGACGACACGTATACGTCCAGCGAACCAGTGAACCCTCATACTCCTCTACGCGTGGGCATCCACTGCCGCATCTTCCCCGGCTCCGCGTCGTCCCCTTCCTAGGCCTCGCCGTCGTCCACCGCCCTGGTGCTCTTGGCGCGACGTGGTCTACCGTGGTCAAGGAACGGCCTCCATCGGACATGGACTGTACGTGGAGAGGTTGACAGCTGGTCCACGGCTGCAGCAAGGAAGTGCCTCCTTATTACGTGCAAAATAATTATTCCTCCACCTGACAGCGGGGACCCACCGAATGGGCCACTGTATTTTCGCGAAACAAAAACGTTTCCCCCGTGAACTGCTGAGGACCCACGCTACATCTAGCGGACACTCTACATTCGACACGCAAGGAATCTACATGTGCTGACCAGGGTAGTACACGATCACTACACCTGCAAGATGTAAAACCTCCGGAATGGTCACAACACAGTGGTTCGAAAACAAGACGAGGATGTAGCGTCCTGTTACTTATCACTAAGGTCGCGGACCCACATACGTCAACGTATAGCGTTGTGATTCTGGTCCGACAGAATTCATGTACGTACATTTATACTGGTGGATGTAGAGGCGCGCACGTGTCGTAGTAGGGGCGCGCACGTACATATATACTGGTAGCATGTACAGACGTCGTCGTCGTGTTCATGGGGAGGCAACGGAATGCGTCGTGTTCATGGGGAGGCAACAGGAATGTGTCGTGTTCATGGGGAGGCAACGGAATGCGTCGTGTTCATCGAGAGGCAACGGAACGCGTGGGAGCCAACCGGCTGGGTCGGAACGGAATGCGTGGTCGTGTTTGTCGGTGAAGCTACTGCGGGTATACACCAAAGCTGGACGTCTCAGGTGGATAGTAATGCAGAAGCAGGATCACCCAAATCTGATGAACGAGTCTAGGTGGACCTGGTAACCTCAGGAGGAGCACAAGGGAGGACACGATGTTTAACCCAGGTTCGGGCCCTCTTGATGGAGGTAAAATCCTACGTCCTGCTTGATTAATATTGATGATATGGGTAGTACAAGAGTAGATCTACCACGAGATCAGAGAGGCTAAACCCTAGAAGCTAGCCTATGGTATGATGTATGTTGTCTATTCTATCGACTAGCCTGGCCCTGGTTTATATAATGCACCAGAGGCCTAGGTTAACAAGAGTCCTAGCCGAATATGTCGGTGGGGAGAAGTCCTTGTCTTGATCGCCAAGTCTTTGTGGAATCTTCCTTGTATGCGGCAGCTGTCCGAACTGGCCCATGAGTATACGGCCATGGGGGGCCTCGGCCCAATCTAATAGATCGGGAGACGACATGGTGAGTACCCCCTAGTCCAGGACACCGTCAATAGCCCCCTGAACCGGTCTTCAAGTTAGGGACGCTCCTCGATTCTTCCAAACATTTCTTCATCTTTGGTCATCGGTCTTGAAAACTGGTTCAACAAATCTTCTTTATCTTCGATCTTGAGGATCGCCGAAATGCATTCGACGAGTTTACACGTCGGGTATCCGAGGAGACCCTTCAAGTTTCCCGCCTTTACCCATGCCTTGTTATTTTTATGCCACACCTCGAGTTTGAAGTTGTTCCCGGGCGGCAGCGTCCTCTTGCGTCTGAGCTCCAACGCCGGACTGTATTCGAGGTATCTTTTGCAACCGAGCACCAACGCCGGACCGCTTCCCAGCTCTAACGCCGGAATGTATCCGAGCTCCAACGCCGGACTGTATATCCAAGCTCCAACGCCGAACTGTATATCCGAGCTCCAACACCGGACTGTATCCGAGCACCAACGCCGTACTATATCCCAGGTGTCGTAAATCACCATGGTTCAAAGAAGTTTGAAGGAGTTTAGCCGAGCTTAATGCCGGAAATGCCCTCTATGGAGCCAGCCACTAGCGCCGAGCTTTATGCCGGGCTGCTTCCGAGGTGGTGCAGCCACCCCGAATTGTACCCCGGGAACTATGGGCCGATTTTTTTTTATTGGTGCAATTTATTCTCTGCCGAGATATATAGCCAGTAGCCCTCAAGGTGTGTATCGGTCTAAAACCCGAGATGCACATGAAGGATGACATAAGACCGCTGATCCCAGTAGCCGCTGAGACTCAGGTTGATTTGCAAAATCGGCCTGAGGATCAAGTCCTAGCTCGGCAGAATACTTCGGGACACAAAAGCGGCGTGCTCAGTCCTCAAGACTCAGGTTGGGTGCGGCCGACCAACCTGAGGATCAAAATCTCCTCGGAAACTATATTGCACATAAAATTTTCTGCATTGGACAAGCAATGCAGTAGCCCCCGAGACACTGGTCGGGTGGCAACACCAGATCAGGGGATCGATGTGCCCCTTTAATATTTGTAAATAATAAGCCCGAAGCCCAGTAGCCCCCGAGCCTTAATGCGGGCACGGGTGGCCGAATTAAGGATCAATATCCATAGTAAAATCACAAATTATGTGTAATGACTCTATGTATCCAAGTACTTTACGTCATTAATGCTCGGATCCGCATTGTACAAAACTTTGTTGACCGACTATCGGCTTCCACCTCCTCGGCCAGTAGCCGAGGAGTGTTTATCCAACTTTATAAAGCCTTTATGAGGGCAAAGATTTACAACAAACAAGGCAATCTGGCCATACGGTTTTATAAACAAAGGTACGCAGAGAGTTATATTACTGTTTAACAGAAGAAATGTCTTCCAAAGAAAATAGTCCCACTATCGGTTCCTTTCTTTGGGTTGTCATGCTAAGCATGATCATTAAACCTTAGCTCTAATGTAAGTGAAAAATATTGAGGATTTAGTTTGGGAGGCCAGTTAATAGCCCTCGGTAGTGTTCGGCGACAGTCGCGGTCAAGCCGTAAACACTTCGGCCAATGTTATGAACGGCCCATCATTTAACATAGTCATCGGATCGCTGACAAGTTTACGCTTATTGTGAAAGTCAGTTTTCGGCTTTCTCCACTGAGGTGCTTAACCATGTGAGCTGGAAGCACAATCGCAGTGGTTCTCCCTTTGCACGCCTAGCCGAACAAAACGGAACGTAGGAAGCAAGTGCAGGAGCCGGGCAACCCAACTATTGACCGAAGACACAATTCGAAACCGATGCATATATAGTAATATCTGAGATTTTTGCCGAATCCCTAAATGTTTCCGGCGTTGCACTGCGAGACTAATGCTGGAAAAGCACAAATAGTTTAAAAGTGCCAAAAAGCTTGGAAAACCAAGAAACATCAGTAAAAACGTGACGTCCGAACAATATCAAGTGTTCGGTGCCAATCCGAAAGTTGGTCTTAGAAAAAAAGAAGTGCTTCTATCGTGCTTTAACATGATACATCCTATCTCAAGACTTCGAGCGGGTCAGCCTACGACTTCAACCTCCTACCCCGAGGGCGGAGTACTTCTCATCAGGCCAGTTTAGCAAACTAAACTCTAGCGGCTTTGAGAGAGAAATTAGGCTCCCCGGCTAGTGACCGCACACTCATGTCGAAAAAAGGAGTGATAAATAATAATAATAATAAAACTTTGCAACGACTAAGAAGAAGAACACTTTATAAAATGGCTCAAATAAACTTAAGAGCCCCCAAGTGACTTGGGTAGAAGAATGATTGCATGTACCGAAGTACTTATATCATATCTATGTTCAGTCGAACTTTAAACGCGTCTTAACCGACCGTCAGCTTCTCCCTCTTCGGTCAAGGACCGAAAAGTGTTATGTACTCCATCGGTCGAGAATATCAATGGTGTTTTCAATAACTAGACAATCAGGCCATAAGGCTGTAACAGACAAAGCGCGCTCAGGGAACTTATGCTATATTACCGTGAAGTGTAAGAAGCATCTTCGAAGAAAATAGTACCCCCCACCGATACCTTTCTTCGGTGCTCATTGTTATTATGAGACTTGTGCAATAGATTTTTTGTACTCATGAGTTCCGTTGTGTGCCGACCATCATTGAAAACTATAAGAGCGCTAGCTTTCGGCTTCACCCAGTCTGAGGTCCGGCTCGGGTGACCCGATCGTGACAATCGCAGAGGTGCTCCCTTTACTCCCTAGCCGAACAATCGGGAACGTAGGGGTAAACACAGGAGCGAGGCAACCCAGCTTGCAAATCGCTTAAGTCAATATGGTGCATATTGTGGCATAATACACGAACAAGGAACGAAGCCGTACAAGTATAATCATATGCAACAGGAAAAGCTTCATAAAGGAAGCCCCCAAGTAAACGGGGTATTTGAATTTATGCGTCACAAACAAAGTTTGGACAAGGAAATTTTTTAGAAGCAACTTTTTTCCAAAAAAGTATAATGCTTGGTCGAACCGAACGCAAGTTAGAAATTAAAGCTTTGAGCATGAAAGCGACTTAGCTGGTTAATGTGTTCGGTATTGATGACGCGGTCCGAGCTTGATGCGGGGCAAGGTTCCATCCCTCAAGCCGGTCCCGAGGTGGCGGAGCGGAGAGCTTGACACGCCGAAGTGGTGACATAGCACGATCAATGCAGACCGGCAGAGTGACGCCGAAGTCCCCGGATCATTTTCCTGTGCACAAAAAATAGTGCAAACCGGAGATAATAGTAATAATGATAATTAAAAAAATCGTTGCATAATAAATAATTTATGCAAAGTGAGTAATAAAAGAAATATGGCCTGGCGCCGAAGTCAATGTCGATGCAGGGCGTCGGCGTGATGCGGTAAAGGCGTGGCAAAGCCTGAATTCGCAGGTCGGTCCGAGCTCCGAGTGCGGCGTTCGCCGGACTATGTACGGAAACTGACCGAACCACCATGCGACTGTCGTTAATGCGGCCACCATTTGATAGACCTGTGTACATATGACGGACAAACCAGAGTAATAATTCCTTGGGAAAAATGAACCCAAACAAGCAAAAAATACTGGGATTAATAGCACCTGGTTTATTTGTTGTAGCAATCCGAAGGAAGGTGATTCCCAAAATTGGGACTCGCTCCGCACACCCATTGCCTGATGGGCGATAAAACGACGGCATGGCAATGCTGGTAAAGGTTGACTCGCCGAGGCAAAGCCCTTGGCCCAGCTAACGTGACGGAGCTGGTCGGCTAGTGACGCCGAAGTGTCCGGAGTAGGTTGATGAAGAGATGGTGAAGCCCCCGGTCCAGCCGAGATGTCGAAGCCTCGATGTCAGCCGATGAGTCGAAGTAGGTCGGCGTGATGGACACCAGCTTGAAGAAGCAATAGTGCGGCCCTGTCGATGCAGGTCGTGACGTGGTCGATGCCGGCTTGATGAAGCGACCGTGCGGCGATGCCGGTATGCCCGCTCCGTGTAATCCGTGGGGCGGCGATGTTGGTGATGATTTATCCTTCGCGATGCCGGCTCTTGTTCGGCTTGCCGAGATGATGATCCGAAGAAGTTGAGCTCGGCTCAACAAAGTGACGCCGTGTCTAGCGCAGGTCGGCAGCCGTGGAGTAATATTGCCGGACTGGTTTGACACCAGCATGATGTTGAAGATCATGTTCAAAAGATCTTACAGTTAGTGGGATGTGTTCGGAACAAAACACAATACCCCATACAAAACTTCCTTCAAAAGGGATGTCCGAAATCCCGTTCATAAAAAAGATGAACTCGGGTCGGATTCGTTTTCGCGCAGAAAACAGATCCGAAAAGTGATGCACTAATCGGAAGGTTCCCGGAGTTTGGACGGTCGGATCGAGCTGAAATTTTGAGAGGTGGTAGATATAGGAATTCCGCAGCCGATCAACGGTTGGATCTTCCAAAGGACGTCCGAGCTAGAAGCTGGACACCACGCCCTAAACTCATCCAAATTTCCATCCAGATTTGGCAGGGCTCCGGTATATCGTGGATTGCCAGAGATTCCTCCATCGGAACTCGACGAAATTTTCCAGGGTTGTTATAGACTCAATTCCACGCAATTCGACCAAAGCGATCGTTAAAGAGACGCTCGAGGAGGCGGTGGCGGCGGATACGCGTTCGCTGTCTGGAAAAACAGCACGGTCGCCCGAGGGCAATGTTGACGTTGAGCCCCCGAGCTCCATGGACGATTCCTCCATGATCTTGATAAAGATCGGAGTTGGTGTTGATGAAGGCCCTCGTCCGAACATGGTGATCCGAACACGGGGCGCAGTTCTTGGTCGAACCAAGGTGACCAGTCGAGCTGGTGACGAAGATGCCGAAGTCGCAGTTGATCTGCAGGCGAGCCATCGATCCTTTTGTCGATCACACAGCGGAACTCTCAATGAAAGCACCAATGTCGGTGTCAAAACCGGCGGATCTCGGGTAGGGGGTCCCGAACTGTGCGTCAAGGCCGGATGGTAACAGGAGACAAGGGACACGATGTTTTACCCAGGTTCGGGCCCTCTCGATGGAGGTAATACCCTACTCCTGCTTGATTAATATTGATGATATGGGTAGTACAAGAGTAGATCTACCACGAGATCAAGGAGGCTAAACCCTAGAAGCTAGCCTATGGTATGATTGTTGTATATATTGTATATCTATCGACTAGCCTGGCCTCGGTTTATATAATGCACCGGAGGCCTAGGATAACAAGAGTCCTAGCCGAATACGCCGGTGGGGAGAAGTCCTTGTCTTGATCGCCAAGTCTTGTGGAATCTTCCTTGTATGCGGCAGCCGTCCGAACTGGCCCATGAGTATACGGCCACGGGGGTCCTCGGCCCAATCTAATAGATCGGGAGACGACGTGGTGAGTACCCCCTAGTCCAGGACACCGTCAGGTACAATAGTGATCCAGGAGTGGATCACTTGACATCGGTTAAAATTATCCTTAGTGGAATAAGGATATGTTTCTTGGTTATGGAGGTGACGAAAAGTTCGTCGTAAAGAGTTACGTCAATGCAAGTTTTAACACCGATCTGGATGACTCCTAGTCTCAATCTCGATACATATTGAAAGTGGGAGCAATTAGCTAGAGTAGCTCCGTGCAGAGCATTGAAGACATAGAAAATTTTGCAAAATACATACGACTTTGAATGTGGCAGACCCGTTGACTAAATTTCTCTCACAAGCAAAACATGATCACTCTTTGAGTGTTAATCACATAGTGATGTGAACTAGATTATTGACTCTAGTAAACCCTTTGGGTATTAGTTCACATGGAGATGTGAACTAATCACATAAAGATGTGAACTATTGGTGTTAAATCACATGACGATGTGAACTAGATTATTGACTCTAGTGCAAGTGGGAGATTGAAGGAAATATGCCCTAGAGGCAATAATAAAGTTGTTATTTATGTTTCCTTATATCATGATAAATGTTTATTATTCATGCTAGAATTGTATTAACCGAAAACTTAGTACATGTGTGAATACATAGACAAAACAGAGTGTCCCTAGTATGCCTCCACTTGACTAGCTCGTTAATCAAAGATGGTTAAGTTTCCTGACCATAGACATGTGTTGTCATTTGATGAACGGGATCACATCATTAGGAGAATGATGTGATGGACAAGAACCATCCGTTAGCTTAGCACTATGATCGTTTTTTGTTGATATTGCTTTTTTCATGACTTATACATGTTCCTATGACTATGAGATTATGCAATCCCGAATACCGGAGGAACACTGAGTGTGCTATCAAACGTCACTGATGGTGTTTGTTGAGTAGGCATAGATCAAGATTAGGATTTGTCACTCTGATTGTTAGAGAGGTATCTCTGGGCCCTCTCGTTAATGCTCATCACTATAGGCCTTGCAAGCAATGTGACTAAAGAGTTAGTAACGGGATGATGCATTACGGAATGAGTAAAGAGACTTGCCGGTAACGAGATTGAACTAGGTATGAGGATACCGACGATCGAATCTCGGGCAAGTAACATACCGATGACAAAGGGAACAACGTATGTTGTTATGCGGTTTGATCGATAAAGATCTTCGTAGAATATGTAGGAGCCAATATGAGAATCCAGGTTCCGCTATTGGTTATTGTCCAGAGATGTGTCTCGGTCATGTCTACATAGTTCTCGAACCCGTAGGGTCCGCACGCTCAACGTTCGATGACGATTTGTATTATGAGTTATGTGATTTGATTTGCTGAAGGTTGTTCGGAGTCCCAGATGAGGTCACGGACATGACGAGGAGTCTCGAAATAGTCGAGGTGTAAAGATCGATATATTGGAAGGCTATATTCGGACATCGGAAAGGTTCCGAGTGATTCGGGTGTTTTCTAGAGTACCGGAGAGTTACGGGAATTCGCCGGGGGAAGTAGTGGGCCTTAATGGGCCATACGGGAAAAGGAGAGAAGGGCTCAAGGGGTGGCCGCGCGCCCCCCATGGCAAGTCCGAATTGGACTAGGGAGGGGGCGGCGCCCCCTCTCTTTCCTTCTCCCTCTCTCCCCTCTTGGAAAAGGAAGGGGACTCCAACTAGGATTGGGAATCCTAGTTGGACTCCCCCTATAGGCGCGCCCCTCCTAGGCTGCCCTCCTCTGCCCCCTCCTTTATATACGTGGGCAGGGTACCCCAAAGGAACTCGAAGATTTGTCTTAGCCATGTGCGGTGCCCTCCTCCACAGTTACACACCTCGGTCATATCGTCGTAGTGCTTAAGCGAAGCCCTGTGCCGGTAACTTCATCATCACCGTCACCATGCCGTCGTGCTGACGGAACTCTCCTTCGGCCTCAACTGGATCAAGAGATCGAGGGACGTCATCGAGTTGAACGTGTGCTGAACGCGGAGGTGCCGTACGTTCGGTACTTGGATCGGTTGGATGGCGAAGACGTTCGAGTACATCTACTGCGTTACTAAACGCTTCCGCTTTCGGTCTATGAGGGTACGTAGACACACTCTCCCCTTTCGTTGCTATGCATCTCCAAGATAGATCTTGCATGATCGTAGGTAATTTTTTTGAAATACTGTGTTCCCCAACAAATATGACCTAAACGGCAGTGCCACAAATATGTTGCACTATCATTATCAACTTTGCATCTTTTGGCATCAATATTATGAATATGTGTATAACCACGATCGAGATTCAACAAACCATTCACATTGGGTGTATGACCATGAAGGTTTTATTCACGTAAACAGAACAATAAGTATTCTCTGACTTAAATGAATAATTGTATTGCAATAAACATGATCCAATCATATTCATGCTCAACGCAAACACCAAATAACATTTATTTAGGTTCAACACTGATCCCGAAGGTAGAGGGAGTACGTGATGGTGATCTTATCAACTATGGAATCACTTCCAACACACATTGTTGCCTTGCCCTCAACTAGTCTCTATTCATTTTGTAACTCCTATTTCGAGTTACTAATCTTAGCAACTGAACCGGTATCAAATACCATGGGGTTACTATGAACACTAGTAAAGTACAATAACATGTATATCAAATATACCTTTCACTTTTGCCATCTTTCTTATCCGCCAAATACTTGGGGTAGTTCTGAAGGAAATATGCCCTAGAGGCAATAATAAAGTTATTATTTATTTCCTTATATCATGATAAATGTTTATTATTCATGCTAGAATTGTATTAACCGGAAACATAATACATGTGTGAGTGTCACTAGTATGCCTCTATCACTAGTATGCCTCTACTTGACTAGCTCATTAATCAAAGATGGTTATGTTTCCTAACCATTAGACATGAGTTGTCATTTGATTAACGGGATCACATCATTAGGAGAATGATGTGATTGACTTGACCCATTCCGTTAGCTTAGCACACGATCGTTTAGTATTCTGCTATTGCTTTCTTCATGACTTATACATGTTCCTATGACTATGAGATTATGCAACTCCTGTTTACGAAGGAACACTTTGTGTGCTACCAAACGTCACAATGTAACTGGGTGATTATAAAGGTGCTCTACAGGTGTCTCCGAAGGTACTTGTTGGGTTGGCGTATTTCGAGATTAGGATTTGTCACTCCAATTGTCGGAGAGGTATCTCTGGGCCCTCTCGGTAATGCACATCACTTAAGCCTTGCAAGCATTACAACTAATGAGTTAGTTGCAGGATGATGTATTACGGAACGAGTAAAGAGACTTGCCGGTAACGAGATTGAACTAGGTATTGAGATACCGACGATCGAATCTCGGGCAAGTAACATACCGATGACAAAGGGAACAACGTATGTTGTTGTGCGGTTTGACCGATAAAGATCTTCATAGAATATGTAGGAACCAATATGAGCATCCAGGTTCCTCTATTGGTTATTGACCGGAGAGATGTCTCGGTCATGTCTACATAGTTCTCGAACCCGTAGGGTCCACACGCTTAAAGTTCGATGATGGTTATATTATGAGTTTATGTGTTTTGATGTACCGAAGGAAGTTCGGATTCCCGGATGTGATCACGGACATGACGAAGAGTCTCGAAATGGTCGAGACATAAAGATCGATATATTGGAAGCCTATATTTGGATATCGGAAGTGTTCCTGGTGAACTCGGGATTTTACCGGAGTACCGGGGGTTGCCGGAACCCCCTGGGGGTTTAATGGGCCAAGATGGGCCTTAGTTGAAATAGAGGGCAGCAAGGGAGTGTGGGGCGCGCCCCCCCAAGGCCCAAACCGAATTGGTTTAGGGCAAGGGGGCCGGCCCCCTCTTTCCTTCTCCCCTCTCCCTTTCCTTCCCCCTCTCCTACTCCTACTAGGAATAGGAGGAGTCCTACTCCTAGTGGGAGTAGGACTCCCCCTTGGCGCGCCTCTCCCTGGCCGCGCCTCCTCCCCTTGCTCCTTTATATACGGGGGCAGGGGCACCCCATAGACACAACAATTGATCGTTTGATCTTTTAGCCGTGTGCGGTGCCCCCCTCCACCATAGTCCACCTCGATAATACTGTAGCGGTGCTTAGGCGAAGCCCTGCGTCGGTAGAACATCATCATCGTCACCACGCCATCGTGCTGACGAAACTCTCCCTCAACACTCGGCTGGATCGGAGTTCGAGGGACGTCATCGGGCTGAACGTGTGCTGAACTCGGAGGTGCCGTACGTTCGGTACTTGATCGGTCGGATCGTGAAGACGTACGACTACATCAACCGCGTTGTGCTAACGCTTCTGCTTTCGGTCTACGAGGGTATGTGGACACACTCTCCCCTCTTGTTGCTATGCATCACCATGATCTTGCGTGTGCGTAGGATTTTTTTGGAAATTACTACGTTACCCAACAGTGGTATTAGAGCCAGGTTTTATGCGTAGATGTCATATGCATGAGTAGAACACAAGTGAGTTGTGGGCGATATAAGTCATACTGCTTACCAGCATGTCATACTTTGGTTCGGTGGTATTGTTGGATGAAGCAGCCCGGACCGACATTACGCGTATGCTTATGCGAGACTGGTTCTACCAACGTGCTTTGCACACAGGTGGCTGGCGGGTGTCAGTTTCTCCAACTTTAGTTGAACTGAGTGTGGCTACGCCCGGTCCTTGAGAAGGTTAACACAGCACCAACTTGACAAACTATTGTTGTGGTTTTGATGCGTAGGTAAGAACGGTTCTTGCTAAGCCTGTAGCAGCCACGTAAAATTTGCAACAACAAAATAGAGGACGTCTAACTTGTTTTTGCAGGGCATGTTGTGATGTATATGGTCAAGACATGATGCTAAATTATTGTATGAGATGATCATGTTTTGTAACCGAGTTATTGGCAACTGGCAGGAGCCATATGGTTGTCGCTTTATTGTATGCAATGCAATCGCCTGTAATGCTTTACTTTATCACTAAGCGGTAGCGATAGTCGTGGAAGCATAAGATTGGCGAGACGACAACGATGCTACGATGGAGATCAAGGTGTCGCGCCGGTGACGATGGTGATCATGATGGTGCTTTGGAGATGGAGATCACAAGCACAAGATGATGATGGCCATATCATATCACTTATATTGATTGCATGTGATGTTTATCTTTTATGCATCTTATTTTGCTTTGATTGACGGTAGCATTATAAGATGATCCCTCACTAAATTATCAAAGTATAAGTGTTCTCCCTGAGTATGCACCATTGCGAAAGTTCTTCGTGCTGGATAGGCTCTACGTTCAAATACAACGGGTGCAAAACAGTTGCACACACGGAATACTCAGGTTAAACTTGGCGAGCCTAGCATATAACAGATATGGCCTCAGAGCACGGAGACCTAAAGGTCGAGCGTGAATCATATAGTAGATATGATCAACATAGTGATGTTCACCATTGAAACTACTCCATCTCACGTGATGATCAGACATGGTTTAGTTGATATGGATCACATGATCACTTAGATGATTATAGGGATGTCTATCTAAGTGGGAGTACTTAAGCAATATGATTAATTGAACTTAAATTTATATTGAACTTAGTCCTGGTAGTATTAGCATATCTATGTTGTAGACCAAAAGCTCGCGTTTAGCTCCCCTGTTTAATTTTTGATATGTTCCTAGAGAAAACTAAGTTGAAAGATGTTAGTAGCAAGGATGCGGATTGGATCCGTGATCTGAGGTTTATCCTCATTTCTGCACAGAAGAATTATGTCCTTGAATGGCTACCGCTAGGTGACAGAACCTATTGCAGGAGCAGATGCAGATGTTATGAACGTTTGGCTAGCTCAATATGATGACTACTTGATAGTTTAGTGCACCATGCTTAACGGCTTAGAATCGGGACTTCAAAGACGTTTTGAACGTCATGGACCATATGAGATGTTCCAGGAGTTGAAGTTAATATTTCAAGCAAATACCCGAGTTGAGAGATATGAAGTCTCCAACAAGTTCTATAGCTAAAAGATGGAGGAGAATCAGCTCAAGCAGTGAGCATGTGCTCAGATTGTCTGGGTACTACAATCGCTTGAATCAAGTGGGAGTTAATCTTCCAGATAAATAGTGATTGACAGAATTCTCTAGTCACCATCACCAAGTTAGTAGAACTTCGTGATGAACTATAATATGCAAGGGATAACGGAAACATCCCAAGCTCTTCGTGATGCTGAAATCAACGAAGGTAGAAATCAAGAAAAACATCAAGTGTTGATGGTTGACAAGACCACTAGTTTCAAGAAAAGGGCAAAGGGAAGAAGGGGAACTTCAAGAAGAACGGCAAGCAAGTTGCTGCTCAAGTGAAAAAGCCCAAGTCTGGATCCTAAGCCTGAGACTAAGTGCTTCTACTGCAAAGGGACTGGTCACTGGAAGCGGAACTACCCCAAGTATTGGCGGATAAGAAGGATGGCAAAGTGAACATAGTATATTTGATATACATGTTATTGATGTGTACTTTACTAGTGTTTATAGCAACCCCTCAGTATTTGATAACTAGTTCAGTTGCTAAGAATAGTAACTCGAAACGGGAGTTGCAGAATGAAAAGACGAGTTAAGGGTGAAGTGACGATGTGTATTGGAAATGGTTCCAAGATTGATATGATCATCATCGCACACTCCCTATACTTTCGGGATTAGTGTTAAACCTAAAATAAATGTTATTTAGTGTTTGCGTTGAGCATGAATATGATTGGATCATGTTTATTGCAATACGGTTATTCATGTAAGTTAGAGAATAATTGTTGTTCTGTTTACATGAATAAAACCTTCTATGGTCATACACCCAATGAAAATGGTTTCTTGGATCTCGATCGTGGTATACACATTTTCATAATATTGAAGCCAAAAGATGCAAAGTTAATAATGATAGTGCAACTTATTTGTGGCACTGCCGTTTAGGTCATATTGGTGTAAAGCGCATGAAGAAAATCCATGCTGATGGGCTTTTGGAATCACTTGATTATGAATCAGTTGATGCTTGCGAACCATGCCTCATGGGCAAGATGACTAAGACTCCGTTCTCCGGAACAATGGAGCGAGCAACAGATTTGTGGAAATCATACATACTGATGTATGTGGTCCGATGAATATTGAGGCTCGCGGCAGGTATCATTATTTTCTGATCTTCACAGATGATTTGAGCAGATATGAGTATATCTACTTGATGAAACACAAGTCTGAAATACATTTGAAAAGTTCAAAGAATTTCAGAGTGAAGTGGAGAATCATCGTAACAAAAAAAAAGTTTCTACGATATGATCGCAGAAGTAAAATATTTGAGTTACGAGTTTGGCCTTCAGTTAAAACAATGTGAAATAGTTTCACTACTCACGCCACCTGGAACACCACAGTGTAATGGTGTGTCTGAACATCGTAACCGTACTTTATTAGATATGGTGCGATCTATGATGTCTCTTACCGATTTCCACTATCGTTTTGGGGTTATGCATTAGAGACATCTACATTCACGTTAAATAAGGGCACCATCTAAATCGTTGAGACGACACCGTATGAACTATGGTTTGGCAAGAAACCTAAGCTGTCGTTTCTTAAAGTTTGAGGTTGCAATGCTTATGTGAAAAAGTTTCAACCTGATAAGCTCAAACCCAAATCGGAGAAGTGCGTCTTCATAGGATACCCAAAAGAAAATGTTGGGTACACCTTCTATCACAGATCCGAAGGCAAGATATTCATTGCTGAGAATGGATCCTTTCTAGAGAAGGAGTTTCTCTCGAAAGAAGTGAGTGGGAGGAAAGTAGAACTTGATGAGGTAACTGTAC
The DNA here is from genome assembly GCF_003073215.2 of Triticum urartu. Classification (NCBI taxonomy): domain Eukaryota; kingdom Viridiplantae; phylum Streptophyta; class Magnoliopsida; order Poales; family Poaceae; genus Triticum; species Triticum urartu. The sequence goes on along the minus strand of NW_024113169.1, from coordinate 6,660 downwards.
CTGCTCCCTTATTGGAAAGTAGTTCATCACAGAAATCTGTTCCTGTGACTACTACACCAATTAGTGAGGAAGCTAATGATGATGATCATGTAACTTCAGATCAAGTTACTACCGAACCTCGTAGGTAAACCAGAGTGAGATCCGCACCAGAGTGGTACATAATCCTGTTCTGGAGGTCATGTTACTTGACCATGACGAACCTACGAACTATGAGGAAGCGAATGATGAGCCCAGATTCCGCAAAATGGCTAGAGGCCATGAAATCTGAGATGGGATCCATGTATGAGAACAAAGTGTGGACTTTGGTTGACTTGCCCGGTGATCGGCAAGCAATTTGAGAATAAATGGATCTTCAAGAAGAAGATTGACACTGACGGTAATGTTACTGTCTATAAAGCTCGATGACGGTGTCCTGGACTAGGGGGTACTCAACACGTCATCTCCCGATCTGATAGATTGGGCCGAGGACCCCCGTGGCCGTATACTCATGGGCCAGTTCGGACAGCTGCCGCATACAAGGAAGATTCCACAAGACTTGGCGATCAAGACAAGGACTTCTCCCCACCGGCGTATTCGGCTAGGACTCTTGTTAACCTAGGCCTCTGGTGCATTATATAAACCAGGGCCAGGCTAGTCGATAGAGAATATATACAACAATCATACCATAGGCTAGCTTCTAGGGTTTAGCCTCTCGATCTCGTGGTAGATCATCTTGTACTACCCATATCATCAATATTAATCAAGCAGGACGTAGGGTTTTACCTCCATCAAGAGGGCCCGAACCTGGGTAAAACATCGTGTCCCTGCCTCCTGTTACCATCGATCCTAGACGCACAGTTCGGGACCCCCTACCCGAGATCCGCCGGTTTTGACACCGACATTGGTGCTTTCATTGAGAGTTCCGCTGTGTGATCGACAAAAGGATCGATGGCTCGCCTGCAGATCAACTGCGACTTGGCATCTTCGTCACCAGCTCGACTGGTCACCTTGGTTCGACCAAGAACTGCGCCCCGTGTTCGGATCACCATGTTCGGACGAGGGCCTTCATCAAACATCAACTCCGATCTCTATCAAGATCATGGAGGAATCATCCATGGAGCTCGGGGGCTCAACGTCAACATTGCCCTCAAGCGACCGTGCTGTTTTTCTGGACAGCGAACTCGTATCTGCCACCACCACCTCCTCGAGTATCGCTTTGACGATCGCTTTGGTGGAATTGTGCGGAATTGAGTCTACAACAACCCTGGAAAATTTCGTCGAGTTCCGATGGAGGAATCTCTGGCAATCCACGATATACCGGAGCCCTGTCAAATCTGGACGGGAATTTGGATGAGTTTAGGGCGTGGTGTCCAGCTTCTAGCTCGGACGTCCTTTGGAAGATCCAACCGTTGATGCTGCGAATTCCTATATCTACCACCTCTCAAAATTTCAGCTCGATCCGACCGTCCAAACTCCGGAACCTTCCGATTAGTGGCATCACTTTTTGGATCTGTTTTCTGCGCGAAAACGAATCCGACCCGAGTTCATCTTTTTTTATGAACGGGGTTTCGGACATCCTTTTGAAGAAGTTTTGTATTGGGTATTGTTTTGTTCCCGACACATCCCACTAACTTTAAGATCTTTTGAACATGATCTTCAACATCATTGCCTGGTGTCAAACCAGTCCGGCAATATTACTCCACCGGCTGCCGACCTGCGCTAGACACGGCGTCACTTTGTTGAGCCGAGCTCAACTTCTTCGGATCATCATCTCGGCAAGCCGAACAAGAGTCCGGCATCGCGAAGGATAAATCATCACCAACATCGCCGCCCTATGGATTACACGGAGCGGGCATACCGGCATCACCGCACGGTTGCTTCATCAAGCCGGCATCGACCACGTCACGACCTGCATCGACAGGGCCGCACTATTGCTTCTTCAAGCTGGTGTCCATCACGCCGACCTACTTCGACTCATCGGCTGACATCGAGGCTTCGACATCTCGGCTGGACCGGGGGCTTCGCCATCTCTTCAATCAACCTACTCCGGACACTTCGGCGTCACTAGCCGACCAGCTCCGTCACGTTAGCTGGGCCGAGGGCTTTGCCTCGGCGAGTCAACCTTTACCAGCATTGCCATGCCGTCGTTTTATCGCCCATCAGGCAATGGGTGTGCGGAGCGAGTCCCAATTTTGGGAATCACCTTCCTTCGGATTGCTACAACAAATAAACCAGGTGCTATTAATCCCAGTATTTTTTGCTTGTTTGGGTTCATTTTTCCCAAGGAATTATTACTCTGGTTTGTCCATCATATGTACACAGGTCTATCAAATGGTGGCGCATTAACGACGAAGTCGCATGGTGGTTCGGTCAGTTTCCGTACATAGTCCGGCGAACGCCGCATCCGGAGCTCGGACCGACCTGTGAATTCAGGCTTTGCCACGCCTTTACCGCATCACGCCGACGCCCTGCATCGACATTGACTTCGGCGCAGGCCATATTTCTTTTATTACTCACTTTGCATAAATTATTTATTATGCAATGATTTTTTTAATTATCATATTACTATTATCTCCGGTTTGCACTATTTTTTGTGCACAGGAAAATGATCCGGGGACTTCGGCGTCACTCTGCCGGTCTGCATTGACCGTGCTATGTCACCACTTCGGCGTGTCGAGCTCTCCGCTCCGCCACCTCGGGACCGGCTTGGGGGATGGAACCTTGCCCCGCATCAAGCTCGGACCGCGTCATCAATACCGAACACATTAACCAGCTAAGTCGCTTTCATGCTCAAAGCTTTAATTTCTAACTTGTGCTCGGTTCGACCAAGCATTATACTTTTTTGGAAAAAAGTTGCTTGTAAAAAATTTCCTTGTCCAAACTTTGTTTGTGACGCATAAATTCAAATACCCCGTTTACTTGGGGGCTTCCTTTATGAAGCTTTTCCTGTTGCATATGATTATACTTGTACGGCTTCGTTCCTTGTTCGTGTATTACGCCACAATATGCACCATATTGACTTAAGCGATTTGCAAGCTGGGTTGCCTCGCTCCTGTGTTTACCCCTACGTTCCCGATTGTTCGGCTAGGGAGTAAAGGGAGCACCTCTGCGATTGTCACGATCGGGTCGCCCGAGCCGGACCTCAGACTGGGTGAAGCCGAAAGCTAGCGCTCTTATAGTTTTCAATGATGGTTGGCACACAACGGAACTCATAAGTACAACAAATCTATTCCACAAGTCTCATAATAACAATGAGCACAGAAGAAAGGTATCGGTGGGGGTACTATTTTCTTCGAAGATGCTTCTTACACTTCACGGTAATATAGCATAAATTCCCTGAGCGCGCTTTGTCTATTACAGCCTTATGGTCTGATTGCCTGGTTATTGGAGACACCGTCGATATTCTCGACCGGTGGAGTACATAACACTTTTCGGTCCTTGACCAAAGAGGGAGAAGCTGACGGTCGGTTAAGACGCGTTTAAAGTTCGGTTGAACATAGATATGATATAAGCACTTCGGTACATGCAATCATTCTTCTACCCAAGTCACTTGGGGGCTCTTAAGTTTATTTGAGCCGTTTTATAATAAGTGTTCTTCTTCTTAGTCGTTACAAAGTTTTATTATTATTTATCACTCCTTTTTTCGACGCGAGTGTGCGGTCACTAGCCGGGGAGCCTAATTTCTCTCTCAAAGCTGCTAGAGTTTAGTTTGCTAAACTGGCCTAATGAGAAGTACTCCGCCCTCGGGATAGGAGGTTGAAGCCGTAGGCTCACCCGCTCGAAGTCTTGAGATAGGATGTATCACGTTAAAGCACGGCAGAAGCACTTCTTTTTTCTAAGACCAATTTTCGGATTGGCAATGAACACTTGATCTTGTTCGGACGTCATGTTTTTACTGACGTTTCTTGGTTTTCCAAGCTTTCTGGCACTTTTAAACTATTTGTGCTTTTCCAGCATTAGTCTCGCAGTGCAACGCCGGACACCTTTAGGGATTCGGCAAAAACATTCTCAGATATTGCTATATATGCATCGGTTTCGAATTGTGTCTTCGGTCAATAGTTGGGTTGCCCAGCTCCTGCACTTGCTTCCTACGTTCCGTTTTGTTCGGCTAGGCGTGCAAAGGGAGAACCACTGCGATTGTGCTTCCAGCTCACATGGTTAAGCACCTCAGTGGAGAAAGCCGAAAACTGACTTTCACAATAAGCGTAAACTGGTCAGCGATCCGATGACTATGTTAAAGATGGGCCGTTCATAACATTGGCCGAAGTGTTTACGGCTTGACCCCGACTGTCGCCGAACACTACCGGGGCTATTAACTGGCCTCCCAAACTAAATCCTCATATTTTGCTCTTACATTAGAGCTGAGGTTTAATGATCATGCTTAGCATGACAACCCAAAGAAAGGAACCGATAGCGGGACTATTTTCTTTGGAAGACATTTCTTCTGTTAAACAGTAATATAACTCTCTGCGTACCTTTGTTTATAAAACCGTATGGCCAGATTGCCTTGTTTGTTGTAAATCTTTGCCCTCATAAAGGCTTTATAAAGTAGGACAAACACTCCTCGGCTACTGGCCGAGGAGGTGAGCCGATGGTCGGTCACAACACAAAGTTTTGTACAATGCGGATCAAGCATTAAATGACGTAAAGTACTTTGGATACATAGAGTCATTACACATAATTGTGTGATTTTACTAATGGATATTGGATCCTTAATCGCCACCCGTGCGCCGCATTAAGGCTCGGGGGCTACTGGGCTCGGGCTTTATTATTTACAAATATTAAAAGGGGGCACAATCGATCCCCTGATTCTGGTGTTGCCACCGACCAGTGTCTCGGGGGGTCTACTGCATTGCTTGTCCAATGCAGAAATTTTATGTGCAATATAGTTTCCGAGGAGATTTTGATCCTCAGGTTGGTCGGCCGCACCCAACCTGAGTCTTGAGGACTGAGCATGCCGCTTTTGTGTCCCGAAGTATTCTGCCAAGCTAGGACTTGATCCTCAGGCCGATTTTGCAAATCAACCTGAGTCTCAGCGGCTACTGGGATCAGCGGTCTTATGTCATCCTTCATGTGCATCTCGGGTTTTATACCGATACACACCTTGAGGGCTACTGGCTATATATCTCGGCAGAGAATAAATTGCACCAATAAAAACTATTGGCAAATAATCGGCCCATAGTCAGGGTGGTGCACCACCTCAGAAGCAGTCCGGCATAAAGCTCGGGCGCTAGTGGCTGGCTCCATAGAGGGCATTTCCAGCATTAAGCTCGGCTAAACTCCTTCAACTTTTTTGAACCGAGGTGATATGACACCTCGGATATAGTCCGGCGTTGGAGCCTGGACACAGTCCGGCGTTGGAGCTCGGATATTCCGGCGTTGGAGCTCGGAAAAGCAGTCCGGCTTGGTGCTCGGCTGCAAAAGATACCTCTAATGCAGTCCAGCGTTGGAGCTCGGACGCAAGAGGACACTGCCTCCCGGGAACAACTTCAAACCCGAGGTGCGATAAAAATAACAAGGCATTGGTAAAGGCCGGAAACTTAAAGGGGCTCCTCGGATACCCGACGTGTAAACCCGTCGAATGCATTTCGGCGATCCTCAAGATCGAAGATAAAGAAGATTTGTTGAACCAGTTTTCAAGACCGACGACCGAAGATGAAGAACAGTTCGGAAGAATCGAGGAGCGTCCCTAACTTGAAGACCGGTTCAGGGGGCTACTGACGGTGTCCTGGACTAGGGGGTACTCAACACGTCATCTCCCGATCTGATAGATTGGGCCGAGGACCCCCGTGGCCGTATACTCATGGGCCAGTTCGGACAGCTGCCGCATACAAGGAAGATTCCACAAGACTTGGCGATCAAGACAAGGACTTCTCCCCACCGGCGTATTCGCTAGGACTCTTGTTAACCTAGGCCTCTGGTGCATTATATAAACCGAGGCCAGGCTAGTCGATAGATCATATACAAAATCATACCATAGGCTAGCTTCTAGGGTTTAGCCTCTACGATCTCGTGGTAGATCAACTCTTGTAATACTCATATCATCAATATCAATCAAGCAGGACGTAGGGTATTACCTCCATCAAGAGGGCCCGAACCTGGGTAAACATCGTGTCCCCTGCCTCCTGTTACCATCGCCCTTAGACGCACAGTTCGGGACCCCCTACCCGAGATCCGCCGGTTTTGACACCGACATATCGACTTGTTGCAAAAGGTTTTCGACAAGTTCAAGGGATTGACTACGATGAGACCTTCTCCCGTAGCGATGCTTAAGTCTGTCCGAATCATGTTAGCAATTGCCGCATTTTATGATTATGAAATTTGGCAAATGGATGTCAAAACTGCATTCCTGAATGGATTTCTGGAAGAAGAGTTGTATATGATGCAACCGGAAGGTTTTGTCGATCCAAAGGGAGCTAACAAAGTATGCAAGCTCCAGCGATCCATTTATGGACTGGTGCAAGCTCTCGGAGTTGGAATAAATGCTTTGATAAGTGTGATCAAAGCATATAGTTTTATACAGACTTGCGGTGAAGCCTGTATTTACAAGAAAGTGAGTGGGAGCACTACAACATTTCTGATAAGTATATGTGAATGACATATTGTTGATCGGAGATAATGTAGAATTATTCTGCAAAGCATAAAGGAGTGTTTGAAAGGAGTTTTTCAAAGAAAGACCTC
>NW_024113168.1:0-9982 GCF_003073215.2 Triticum urartu | reverse complement strand
CGAGAAATATTCACCCCGCTAAGGGCGCCAGAAAAAGGTCTTGATAACCCACAAGTATAGGGGATCGCAACAGTTTTCGATAAGTAAGAGTGTCAACCCAACGAGGAGCTAAAGGTAGAACAAATATTCCCTCAAGTTCTATCGACCACCGATACAACTCTACGCACGCTTGACGTTCGCTTTACCTAGAACAAGTATGAAACTAGAAGTACTTTGTAGGTGTTTTCGGAAAGGCTTGCAAGAAAGTAAAGAGCATGAAAATAAAACTAGGGGCTGTTAAGGTAAAGAAGCAACTAAAGTAAATATAGCGAGTGTGGAAAAGTGGTGGTAGGAGTTGCGAAATTGTCCCTAAGCAATTGACTACTTTACTAGACCGATAGCAAGTATTATGTGGGAGAGGCCACTGCTAGCATGGCATCCCTTACTTGGAATTCTATGCACTTATGATTGGAACTATTAGCAAGAATCCGCAACTACTAATGTTCATTAAGGTAAAACCCAACCATAGCATTAAGATATATTGGTCCCCCTTCAATCCCGTATGCATCAATTTCTATGCTAGGTTGAAGCTTCTGTTACTCTTGCCCTCCAATACATAGTCCTATCAACATATAACTAACCCTATGGTGTGATCCACGCGCGCGCTCATATGATGGGCACCAAAGGACAGCAACATAACCACAAGCAAATTAAATCAATCATAGCAATTCATCAACCACCGATAGGACAACGAAAATATACTCAGACATCATAGGATGGCAACACATCATTGGATAATAATATGAAGCATAAAGCACCATGTTCAAGTAGAGGGTACAGCGGGTTGTGGGAGAGTGGACCGCTGTATATAGAGGGGGAAGGTGATGGAGATGTTGGTGAAGATGGCGGAGGTGTTGGTGTAGATCGCGGTGATGATGATGGCCCCCGGTGGCACTCCAGTGCCACCGGAAGCGAGGGGGAGAGAGCCCCCCTCCTTCTTCTTCCTCCTTGACCTTCTCCCTAGATGGGAGAAGGGTTTCCCCTCTCGTCCATGGCCTCCATGGCACGGGAGGGGCGAGAGCCCCTCTGAGATTGGATCTGTCTCTCTGTCTCTTTCTATTTCTGTGCTCCCAGATTCTTCCCTTCCACCGTTTCTTATATTACCGGAGATCCGTAACTCCGATTAGGCTGAAATTTTGACACGATCTCTATCCGGAAATTAGCTTTCTTGCGGCAAAAGTAGGGCACCAACCGCCTTACGGGGTGGCCATGAGGGTCAGGGGCGCGCCCCTACCTCATGGGCCCCTCGAGCATCGTCTTGCGTGGATTCTTCTTCCCAAAAATTATATATATTCCAAAAAAATCTCCGTCAGTTTTTATTCCGTTTGGACTCCGTTTGATATGGATATTCTGCGAAACAAAAAACATGCAACAAACAGGAACTGGCACTGGGCACTAGATCAATATGTTAGTCCCAAAAATAGAAGTTTCCAAAAGTATATGAAAGTTGAATAATATTGCATGGAACAATCAAAAATTATAGATACGACGGAGACGTATCATTAATCAATAGATGGTTACGGTTTCCTAACCATGGACATTGGATGTCATTGATAACGGGATTACATCATTAGGAGAATGATGTGATGGACAAGACCCAATCCTAAGCATAGCGCAAGATCGTGTAGTTCGTCTGCTAAAGCTTTTCTAATGTCAAGTATCTTTTCCTTAGACCATGAGATTGTGCAACTCCCGGATACTGTAGGAATACTTTGGGTGTACCAAACGTCACAACGTAACTGGGTGACTATAAAGGTGCACTACGGGTATCTCCGAAAGTGTCTGTTGGGTTGGCACGAATCGAGACTGGGGTTTGTCACTCCGTATGACGGAGAGGTATCTCTAGGCCCACTCGGTAAGACATCATCGTAATGAGCTCAATGTGACTAAGGGTTGGTCACGGGATGATGTGTTATGGAACGAGTAAAGTGACTTGCCGGTAACGAGATTGAACGAGGTATTGGGATACCGACGATCGAATCTCGGGCAAGTAACGTACCGATTGACAAAGGGAATTGTATACGGGATTGCTTGAATCCTCGACATCGTGGTTCATCCGATGAGATCATCGTGGAACATGTGGGAGCCAACATGGGTATCCAGATCCCGCTGTTGGTTATTGGCCGAAGAGTTGTCTCGGTCATGTCTGCATGGTTCCCGAACCCGTAGGGTCTACACACTTAAGGTCCGATGACTCTAGGGTTATTAGGAAGAGTTGTATGTGATTACTGAATGTTGTTAGGAGTCCCGGATGAGATCCCGGACGTCACAAGGAGTTCCGGAATGGTCCAGAGGTGAAGATTTATATATAGGAAGTTGTCATACGGTCACCGGAAAGGTTCGGGGGCATATCGGTATTGTACCGGGGCCACCGGAGGGGTTCCGGGGGTCCACCGGGAGGGGCCACCTCTCTGGAGGGCCTCATGGGCCATAGAGGAAAGGGAACCAGCCCCAAGTGGTCTGGGCGCATCGCCCCCTTGGGCCCATGCGCCTAGGGTTGGGGGGGAAACCCTAGAGGGGGCGCCCCCCTTTGCTTGGGGGGCAAGCCACCCTCTTGGCCGCCGCCCCCCCTCTAGATCTCATCTAGAGGGGGCCGGGCCCCTTTCCTCCTTCCCCTATAAATAGAGGGGGCAAGGGGAGGGCTGCACACCACATCAAGGCGCAGTCCCTCCTTCCCCAACACCTCTCCTTCCGTTAAGAGCTTGGCAGAACCCTGCGGAGTAACTGGCCGCTCCACCACCACCACGCCGCGTCGGTGCTGCTGTTGGAGCTCATATCTCTCCTCAACCTCTCCCTCCTCCTTGCTGGATCAAGGCGCGGAGACGTCTCCGCTCCGTACGTGTGTTGAACGCGGAGGTGCCGTCCGTTCGGCGCTAGGATCATCGGTGATTTGGATCACGACGAGTACGACTCCATCAACCCCGTTCTCTTGAACGCTTCCGCTCGCGATCTACAAGGGTATGTAGATGCACTCCTCTCCCTCTCGTTGCTAGATGACTCCATAGATTGATCTTGGTGATGCGTAGAAAATTTTAAATTTCTGCTACGATCCCCAACAGTGGATGCGTACTTGGTATGTCTTGACTTGGCTTAGATCTCCCGACAATTGGCGCCAGAAATCCTTCTTGCTACCTCTTGAGCACTGCGTTGGTTTTCCCTTGAAGAGGAAAGGGTCATGCAGCAAAAGGCGTAAGTATTTCCCTCAGTTTTTGAGAACCAAGGTATCAATCCAGTAGGAGATCACGCTCAAGTCCCACACCTACACAAACAAATAAGAACCTCGCAACCAACGCGATAAAGGGGTTGTCAAGCCCTTCTCGTCACTTACGAGAGTGAGATCTGATAGATATGATAAGATAATATTTTTGGTATTTTTATGATAAAGATGCAAAGTAAAATAAATGGCAAAGGAAATAACTAAGTATTGGAAGATTAATATGATGAAAGATAGACCCGGGGGCCATAGGTTTCACTAGTGGCTTCTCTCAAGAGCATAAGTATTACGGTGGGTAAACGAATTACTGTCGAGCAATTGATAGAATTGAGCATAGTTATGAGAATATCTAGGTATGATCATGTATATAGGCATCACGTCCGAGACAAGTAGACCGAAACGATTCTGCATCTACTACTATTACTCCACACATCGACCGCTATCCAGCATGCATCTAGAGTATTAAGTTCATAAGAACAGAGTAATGCTTTAAGGAAGATGACATGATGTAGAGGGATAAACTCATGCAATATGATATAAACCCCATCTTTTTATCCTCGATGGCAACAATACAATACGTATCGGTTCCCTTTCTGTCACTGGGATCGAACACCGCAAGATTGAACCCAAAGCTAAGCACTTCTCCCATTGCAAGAAAGATCAATCTAGTAGGCCAAACCAAACTGATAATTCGAAGAGACTTGCAAAGATAAACCAATCATACATAAAAGAATTCAGAGGAGAATCAAATATTGTTCATAGATAATCTGGATCATAAACCCACAATTCATCGGATCTCGACAAACACACCGCAAAAGAAGATTACATCGAATAGATCTCCAAGAGAATCGAGGAGAACTTTGTATTGAGATCCAAAGAGAGAAGAAGCCATCTAGCTAATAACTATGGACCCGTAGGTCTGAAGTAAACTACTCACACATCACCGGAGAGGCCATGGAGTTGATGTAGAGGCCCTCCGTGATCAATGCCCCCTCCGGCGGAGCTCCGGAAAAGGCCCTGAGATGGGATCTCTCGAGTACAGAAGGTTGCGGCGGTGGAATTAGGTTTTCGTGGTGCTCCTGGATGTTTGGGGGGTACGTGGATATATATAGGAGGAAGAAGTACGTCGGTGGAGCAACGGAGGGCCCACGAGGGTGGAGGGCGCGCCTAGGGGGGTAGGCACGCCCCCTGCATCGTGCCTTCCTCCCTTGTTTCTTGACGGCCACTCCAAGTTTCCTGGATCATGTTTGTTGAGAAAATCATGTTCCCGAAGGTTTCATTCCGTTTGGACTCCGTTTGATATTCCTTTTCTTCGAAACCCTAAAATAGGCAAAAAAACAGCAATTTGGGTTGGGCCTCAGTTAGTAGGTTAGTCCCAAAAATGTTATAAAAGTGTAAAATAAAGCCCATTAACATCCAAAATAGATAATATAATAGCATGGAGAAATCAAAAATTATAGATACTTTGGAGACGTATCACTTGACAAGGCTCACAAAGGTCTTGAAGGGTACTCATGCTAGCCTCAAAGAGTCTCATGATCAACTTCAAGTAAAGCTAACCAAGGAGAAAGCCACATTTCCTCATATGGTGTTAATTGATAATGCAAATGCTACTAACCCATGTTGTGAGCATGTGCATCTTGTTGAGGAGAATGCTAAGTTGAAGGAGTGACTTGAGAAGGCCTTGTTTCTTGCATACAAGGTGAGAAAAACCTCAACGACCTTTTGAGCAATCAAAAGGGAGTTGTGGCCAAGGAAGGGATTGGGTACGCACCCAAGTCCAAGAACAAGAAGAAGAATGACAAGGCCAAACGACCTCCCCCTCTCAAGCAAACCTTTGTGAAGGAGGGAGAGGGTGCTACTAAGGAGAAGAAGAAGAACACTGAAGGGTGGTGATGCCAAGAAGGGCAACACTTCCCTTCCCAACCAAGCCGGCGACTTTAACCCTTCTTATGTGTTGTGTCGTGCTAGTGATGGACATGTTTATGCCAAATTTGTTGGCTCTCCTTATGAGTACATTGAATGGTCTATTTGGGTTCCTAAGACCCTTGTTACTAACATCAAAGGACCCATTACTAAATGGGTACCTAAAACCAAGCATTGATCTCTTGTAGGTGTTTGCTTCCGGTGGGGGATCATGGTTGCTCGATAGTGGAGCCACTAATCATATGACCGGAAGCAAGGACTTGGTGGTGGACTGTTCACAAGATTCCATCTATGCCCACCAATGTCAGAGTGGGTGATGCCTCGTCCTCCTAAGGTATTGGGGACTTGGCAAGGTTGTCATTTCTCATGATCTCACGATCGAGAAGGTCATGCTTGTTGAGTCCCTTGCATACAATTTACTTTCCGTTCGTCAACTTGCACTCATGGGCTTTGCCACTTTCTTTGATGTTGATACCGTGGCCCTCTTGTGGAGCAAGACTCTTAAAGTAGCCTTTGTTGGGCATGTCGAGAACGGTCTCTATGTGATTAACTTTTCGAGCGACCCACTAAGACCGCGACATGCCTAATGGCTAAAGTTGACTGGGATGGCTTTGGCATCGCCGTTTAGCCCATGTCAATATGAGATCTTTGCAAAGTCTTCTCAAGGGGGACCATGTCCGTGGACTAACAAATGTTAGTTTTGCTAAAGATCGTGCTTGCAGTGCTTGTATCGAAGGAAAGCTTACATGAGAAGGCTCACCCTCCCACGACTATCATCTACTCGAAGAGGCCTTTGGAGCTCCTTCACTTGGATCTCTTTGGGCCTCCATCCTTTGATAGTCTTGGGGGTAGAAAGTATTGCTTGGTGATTGTGGATGACTATTCAAGATACACTTGGGTATATTCTTCAAGAGGAAGAGCGAGACCCAACAAACCGTCATTGACTTTGCAAATGAAGCAACGACAACACAATGCAAAGATCTTGACAATAAGAAGTGACAACGGCACCGAGTTCAAGAACTACACCTTGGATGAGTTCTTAGTGATGAGGGGATCAAGCATCAATATTCCGCACCATACACCCCTCAACAAAATGGTGTAGCGGAGAGGAAGAACCGGACGTTGATGGATGCGGCAAGGACCATGATGGCGGAGTTCAAGTCTCCATACAACTTTTGGGCCGAAGCCATCAACACCGCTTGTCATGCATCCAATCGGCTCTACCTCCGCAAGGGCTTGAACAAGACTCCTTATGAGATACTCACCGGTAACAAGCCCAACCTCAAGTACTTCCGGATTTCGGGTGTAAGTGTTTCATTCTCAAGAAAGGTGTTCGGTTGTCTAAATTTGAGGCTAGAGCTTATGAGGGCATATTTGTTGGTTATGCTACCAACTCTCATGCTTACCGTGTCCTCAATAAGTCCACGGGACTCATTGAGGAGACGTGTAACATGGAGTTTTGATGAGAATAACGGCTCCCAAGTGGAGCAAAGTGGCACTTGTGATGTAGGTGATGAAATTCCTCCCCAAGCCATAAGAAGAATGGGAGTTGGCTTTATCCTACCCATTGAGGAACCCCTTGTGGCCGAAGGAGAAGGACAATGCTCCATTCAAGTGGAGCCATCACCAACCCAAGGCCCACACGCTTCCGAAGAACAAAGTGAAGGCCCTCAACATCATGAACAAGACCAAGGTCAAGACCAATCTCAAGACGGTGTTGAATCACCAACTGATGCCCAAGGTCAAGTTCTCTCCTCCGAGCAAGTTCAAGATCAAGAGCAAGCTCAATATCGAGAACAAGCTCAAGACAATGCTCAAGATGATCAAGTCACCGCTCCTCAACTCACCCCTGAGGAGGAATTGGGCGTCGTGCCTCCCAAGCTCACAACCAAGGGCCATCTCATGACAAATGTGCTTGGAAGCATCCGAAAGGGGGTAAGCACTCGTAGACAATTGGCAAACTATTGTGAACATCACGCGTTTGTCTCTTGTGTTGAACCCCAAAAGGTCTATGAGCGCTCAAAGATCCGGATTGGCTCAATGCTCATGAAGAAGAACTCACAACTTCGAGTACAAACAAGGTGTGGAGATTGGTGCCAAGGCCAACGGGGAACCACAATGTCATTGGAACCAAGTGGATATTCAAGAACAAGCAAGACGCTCATGGAATTATCATTCGCAACAAGGCCCGGATTGGTAGCACAAGGCTACTCCCAAGTCGAGGGTATCGACTACGGTGAAACCTTTGCTCCCGTTGCTCGCCTTGAATCCATTCGCATGTTGATTGCTTATGCTTCTCATCATAACTTTAAGTTGCAACAAATGGATGTGAAGAGTGCATTTCATTTAATGGTCCCATTAATGATGTGGTGTATGTCAAGCAACCCCCCGGGTTCGAGGATCCCTTATTTCCTCGATCATGTGTACCAACTCGATAAGGCACTCTATGGCCTTAAGCAAGCCCCACGTGCGTGGTATGACCACCTTACCGAGTTGTTGCAAGATCGCAGTTTTGAAATTTGGAGAAAATTGACCCCACCAAGAAGGTCAAAGGGGAGTTGTTTGTGTGCCAACTATATGTTGATGATATTATCTTTGGTTCCCCTAACAAATCTTTCAATGAGGAATTTGCCGCACTGAATGCCTCCAAGTTTAAGATGTCCATGATGGGAGAATTTGAAGTTCTTTCGGGTTCGAAGTCAAGCAACGGAGAGAGGAACCTTCATCAACCAATCCAAATACACTCAAGACATGCTCAAGAGATTCAAGCTCAATGATGTCAAGCCGGATCCACTCCAATGCCTGTCAAATGCCAACTTGACTTAGATCCCAATGGTAAAGTGGTGGATCAAAAGGTATATCGCTTCATGATTGGCTCCTTGCTTTACCTTTGTGCATCTAGACCGGATATCATGTTGAGTGTGGGAATTTGTGCATGGTTTCAAGCCGCACCTAAGGAAAGCCACTTTGTGGTGGTCAAGCGAATCTTTCGATATTTGGCTCATACCCCAAACTTTGGCTTATGGTACCCAAGAGGAGCAAACTTCAAGCTTGTAGGTTATTCGGACTCCGATTGGGCGGGAGACAAAGTGGATAGGAACTCCACTTTCGGAGGGTGCCAATTTCTTGGTTGCTCTTTGGTGAGTTAGTCTTCCAAGAAGCAAAGTTGTGTGTCTCTCTCGTCCACTGAGGCGGAGTACGTGGCCGCCGGTAGTTGTTGTGCACAACTTCTTTGGATGAGGCAAACTTTAAAGGATTATGGTGTCATTTGTGACAAAGTGCCTCTTTGGTGTGACAATGAAGGTGCCATCAAGATCTCTCTCAACCCGGTTCAACATTTCAAGATGAAGCATATTGAGATTCGGTATCACTTCATCCGGGATCACATTAGGCGAGGGGAGATCGAGCTCAACTATGTCAACACTCATCATAACCTTGCAGATATTTTCACGAAGCCTTTGGATGAAGCAAGATTTCGCAAGTTAAGGCATGAGCTAAATATCATTGATTCGAGCAATGTGACTTGAACCCTTGCATACACCACCATACTCAACTTGTTGTCTTGTTTAGGTGCAGGCATGGACATAGGGGGAGTGTTGTTCTCTCAATGAACTCTCCCTCCCCCCATTATGCATAAATTGATCAAGTCTGCATTAGCCATTTTGATGGTACTTGTGCTTCAAAGACGAGTTGTGGTCATGGGCCCAAGGTTAAAATCTTCGCGGCGCCATACCTCTTGACTCATACATAGGTGGCCTCGGCCACCGCCCTCTCTTGAAGAGGTGTGTGTTTCTTGTCCTCTCTCTAGTGTTCTCGTTGCTGTGTTTTGCTTCCCTCTTCTTGCCTTTTGTTTCCCTTCTTTTTGAGCTAGTCGCTTAGTGTCTAGTCTTTGGGTCTTGCTGGGCGGTACTGCCGCTGGTGGTGCGCGGTACTACCGCTTATGTTGACAAGCGTACTACCGCCCACCCGAGCGACTACCGTTGAGGGGCGGGACCAGGGGGTTATGTCGGGGCAGGGGAGGTTTCGTCTCCCCATACCCATTCGCACCGCCCCCTCGTTCCTCTTCATCTCTCCAGCGTCGCCTCGCCGCGGGAGGGCTCCGGCGGGCCGCCGTCTCCGGGCCATCCCTCTCCTTTTCCTTCGGTGGAGTCGATCCCCACCCCGTCCTCTTGCCATGGATGCCGGTATTGCCCCCATTCCTCCTCTCCTTTTGTCTAGATTTCAGATCTAGTGTCTTAGGGGCAATAGTGGTTGCATCTCTCGATTTTTGGCTAAATCTAGGCTTGAGTAGGTTGGAGAAGGCAACTAGACTAGTTGGATTGATAATTGGTAGGAGTATTTTTGAATTTGGCAGTCCGGTAGTGCCGGATTTGACCACGACAGTAGGGAACCGCCGTTTCCCCGTCTTGAGCGGTACTACCGCTCCCTGTGGAGCGGTACTACCGCTGGCGGTACTGCCGCTTATGGATCTGCGGTACTACCGCTGTTTGCCTAATTCCACCATGTTCCTGCCATTTTTTGATCTCTTTTGTTGTGTTTTGTGGCTTATGCTTGTTCTTTCTGGTTGTTCCGTGTGTCGTGTGTTTGGTTCCAGGTGATGGTCCTTCTGAGCAGCATGTGTGCCGTGTCAACCCCGGGCGAGCCACTTCCAAGCGCTACCGCACCTCTGAGACAACGGCGGCCTCATCAAGTGTTCCGCCTCAAATGAAGAAGATGAGTGCGTCCAAGCCCAAGCCAAGGGCCAAGTCTGTGACAGAGATGTCTGCCAAGGAATTCTGGGAGAAGCGTCGGCGCAACCCCTAT
>NW_024113167.1:0-9327 GCF_003073215.2 Triticum urartu | reverse complement strand
TCCCCTGGTAGTTAGTACTAAGATGTATCAGGACCTGCGCCAGAGGTTCTGGTGGACTAGGATGAAGAGAGAAATCGCTCAGTTTATTGCTAACTGTGACGTTTGTCGTCGCGTGAAGGCAGAGCATCAGAGACCTGCTGGCACCCTTCAGCCTTTAGCTATTCCTGAATGGAAATGGGATAAAGTTGGTATGGACTTCATCATCGGTTTTCCCAGGACCAAGAAAGGGAATAATGATATCTTCGTAGTCATTGATCGTCTTTCCAAACTGGCTCACTTCCTACCTGTTCGAGAGAGTATCACTGCTAGTCAGCTCGCTGACTTATATATTTCTCGAATAGTGTCACTTCATGGCGTTCCACTAGAGATCAATTCAGACCGTGGTAGTCTTTTCACTTCTCATTTCTGGGAGAGTTTCCAAACTGCCATGGGCACCCATCTTTCCTTCAGTACCGCTTTCCACCCTCAATCAAGTGGTCAGGTGGAAAGGGTCAATCAAATTCTTGAAGACATGCTTAGAGCTTGTGTTATCTCATTCGGTATGGATTGGGAGAAGTGTCTTCCCTTTGCTGAGTTTGCTTATAACAATAGTTACCAACCCAGCCTCAAGAAAGCTCCTTTTGAGGTTCTGTATGGACGAAGATGTCGAACACCTTTGAACTGGTCAGAACCCGGTGAAAGACAATTCTTTGGACCGGATATGATCCAGGAGGCGGAAGAGCAAGTTCGCATCATTCGTGAGAATTTGAAAACAGCCCAATCTTGTCATAAGAGCCAGTATGACCGTAGTCATAACGAAGTGGCTTATGAAGTTGGCGACAAAGCTTACCTTCGGGTTACCCCTTTGAAGGGTACCCGTCGATTCGGTATCAGGGCAAGTTGGCTCCTCGTTACATTGGTCCCTTTCTCATTCTCGCTAAACGAGGAGAGGTTGCCTACCAGTTGGAACTAACTACCCCACATCTTTCTCGAGTTCATGATGTCTTCCACGTCTCTCAACTCAGGCGTTGCTTCTCGGATCCCATCCGCGGAGTGGACCACGAAACGCTTGATCTCCAAGATAACCTCACTTATCGAGAGTACCCTGTTCGCATCCTTGATCAAGCAGAGCGTGTCACTCGACGTCATAACATCAAGTTTCTCAAGGTTCAGTGGTCTCATCATTCCGAGAGAGAAGCTACTTGGGAGTGAAGATCGTCTTCGACTTGAGTACCCCCGCTTTCTTTCCGCCGACTCCTGAATCTCGGGACGAGATTTTTTGAGTGGGGGCGAGTTGTCACATCCCTAGTTCTGGTATGACCTAGACCAGCTAGTCATTTGTGCATCATGTTTAAATTCCATTTAAATTTGAAATGGGGATGTGAAACCCAAATCATTTCTGGAAATAATCCAGATAAAAATTGCTCCAAAAAGGTCCAAGAAAATGTTCATGTTACTCTCTGAAAATATTGGTCAGAGGTAAAAATCAAACCAATATTTTAGGACTCATAAATATTTATTTTGGACATTTGGGAATTAATCCAGTAATTATTTGCGTTGGATAAATATTTTTATATATATAAATATTGTCCAATAATTCTGAATTTTGGTGAGGGGCTTTGGATATAATCCCTTAGGTCCCCAAAATTTGACAGAATTAAATAAAATGATTTATTTTTACTAAATCAAAACAAATGTCAGAAAATAGAAAAAAGAAACAAAAGGGAAAAACCTTACCTAGGCCTCCTACCTGACAGCCCAATGGCCCAGCAGGCCACCCCAACCAGCTGGCCGACGCCAGTCGTCCCTGACCTCTCGCCAGAAGGACAGGGCGTGTGGCCGACGCGCACGCGCCACCGTGCCGCCACGCCACCTGCCTGGCTGGCCTCCCCCTCGTTGCCCTGGTCACTCTGCGTGACGCCACGCACCGCCCCGCACCTCTCTCACTCTCTCTCACTCTCCCTCCTCCCCTGGATCCCTCTCTCTCGACCCGCCCGAGCGCTGCCGTCGCCGCCGCTCGCCGTTGCCGTAGCCACCGACTCCCCCTCGCCCTCTCTCCGTGTCTGCGAGCTCCGCCACGTCTACGTATACCTCTCCGTCGAGCCACGCGCCTTGGGAGGCCCTGGAGCGCCTCCATCGCCGTCGTCTTGATCTCCAGCCGCCGTGGATCCCCATCGCCGCACCATCGACCTCAGCGCGTCCCCGAGCTCGCTGACGACGTCTACGATCTCCCCGTGAGCTCTACTTCGTTCTCCCCTCCTCCCCGTGCTCGTTTGCCCCGACTAGCTAGCTCAGCTGCCGCGCCCGAGACCTCATCGCCGCCGGCCATGGCTCCACCGTGGCCAGAGGCCGAGCCAGCTGCTCCCGCGCGCGTCACCATGCTCCTGGTGACGCCAGGAGGCCGTAGAGGGCCTCCGCAGTTCCTACCGTGCCCCGCAGCCCGTTTTTGCCCGGATCCGTGCTCCGGCCGCCACCTCGAGCTCATTTCCGGTGAGCTCAGGCACCCCCGCAGCCTCCCGCTTGCTCCAAACGACGCGGACGAGCTCAGCTCCTCGTCCGTGATCTCCGCCGCCTAAATGGTCGCCGGAGGGCGTTTCCCGAGCCCTCCGCCGTGTTCGGCCTCGCCGGCGGTTATACGCCGGTGGGGTTTGACCCCTTTGACCTCGCGGGCCCGTCAGGTGGGCCCCATGGGTCAGGTGATTAGCTTAAGGCTAATCACCATTTAACTAATCCTGACACTGACAGTGGGCCCAGCGCCACTAATCCTATAATTAGGATAAACTAACCCCCTGTTAACTAACCGGTGTCACTGACATGTGGACCCCACACATCAGGTTTGACCTGGTCAGCTCCGTTGACCTGCTGACACAGGCATGACGCAATGCTGACGCAATATTTCATTTTCTGGTTTAAATTAATCAGGAAATTCCAGAAAATTTCAAAACTTCAAAAATTCATAGAAATTCAACCGTAGCTCAGATTGAAATAATTTATATATGAAAAATTATCAGAAAAATTCAATCTATCCATCTGTACACTTTCATGCATGTTCAACCAACTTATACCACTGTATAAGTGAAAACATGATAATGGCATTTTAAATGCTAAATATGGAGTGCATATGAACCCTTGGTCCATATGGACTTCATTTAAATGGTTGCTAGATGCATTATTGCAATCATAACATCATTACCATGTTCATGCATCATAATGTTTCATATGCTTGTGTTTTGATTTCCGACACTGTTCCTTCTCGATAGGTCCTGCTCCGGAGAGTGTTCGAGAGTACCTGTCCGAGGAGCAGTGCCCCCCTGTTGATCTACCAGGCAAGCAACCTCCCTTGTTCATTCCGATACAATCCTACTCTCTCGCTCCTGCTCTCATTTATTGCATTTAGACAACAACGATTCAACTGCTACTTTATGCTGCGGTAGTTGAACCCATTCCTCTGCATGACCTGTCATTGCCACAGTAAATAGTTAAAACCCACTAGCATGTGTAGGAGTTGCTTGAGCTATGTTGTGTTCTTGCCATGCCATGCCTGCTATTGCTTAGAGTATGTCAGGTATGATTCATTGGGAATGAATTAGAGTACAGTGCTATGTTCTGATGTTGAGAGTTAAGCATGTGTAGGAATGAATTTGAGTTCTGTGTATGTTGTCCAAGGACTAGCTGCTACCACACATCGGGTTCCGGTAACTCGACCCCTCTCGACTTATTAGCCAACTTGATCTCTGTCCAGGAGTTGCAAATAGTTTCTGGTGTTTGTAGGTAGTGCTATTTTTCTACCGAGTGGCACCCGGCAGGGTGGAATTGGGAAAGACTAGGCACACGTGGCCCGGTGTACCGAGTGGCACCCGGATGGTGGGCTCGGTAACCCTGTACACATCGTTTGGGGCCGTGAGCGAAACCCCGGACGGATCTCCTTGCGGATGGAACCCAATAGCGTGATAAACCTGGACTAGAGTCTTGCGTGGTTAGTCAGGTCGTGGCCGACACCCTCGCCAGGCTTCCGCTTGAAGGTTGCCGAGATACATGACGTGTACATGGTGATAAGTGGTGAGAGCGTGTGTGAAGAAGTACACCCCTGCAGGGTTATCATGATCTATTCGAATAGCCGTGTCCTCGGTTATGGACTTCTTGGATGCTTACGTGGTACATAGACAACTTTAAGTGGATACTCTAAAATGCTCAAGACAAGTGTGAGTGCTATGGATGGCCTTCTCGTAAGGAGACAGGATGAATCCATAGTAGTGTATTGATGTGGTGATTAGTGGACTCGTGTGCGCTGCCTCATCTCAAAGAAGTTTCTCGTTGTCGTAGAACAGGATAGCCACTGAGTCAAAGCTGGCTTGCTGCAACTAAACCCCACATTACCTTCTTGATACAAATGCATGTATGATAGGATCTGATGTAAGTCTTGCTGAGTACCTTTGTACTCACGTTTGCTTTATTTATGTTTTGCAGGTGAGACATCTGTCTCACTAGTAGTACCGCTTGGACTTCGACGAGTAGCTTGTTACCTCAGCTACGATCTTGTACCTTGGAGGGACTTGTAGATAGTCAGGCTTCTCGGCCTTTTTCTTTTGTAGTTGTCTGTACTCAGACATGTAATGCTTCCGTTGCTTGTATGCTCTGAATGATGGGTCATGTGACCCCTGTTTGTATTAATGCTATGTGGCTCTTCTGAGCCTTTATCTATATGAGTTTGCGTTATGTTGTGATGCCATGTTGTACAGCACATACTTGCATGTTATGTGTACGTGTGACGTGTATTTCTATGTGTGGGATCCGACAATCTAGTTGTTTATCCTTGGCAGTCTCTCTTATGGGGAAATGTAGTCTAGTGCTTCCTTGAGCCATAGTAGTCCGCTACAGCCCGGTTCACCGGAGTCCTGCTAGCCCAGCACTACTGCTCAGGACACTTGACTGGCCGGCATGTGTTTCACTTCGTTCCTGTGTATGTCCCTTCGGGGAAATGTCACGCGGTGACATCCGGAGTCCTGCCTAGCCTGCTACAGCCTGGGTTCCCCGGAGTCCTGTTAGCCCAGTGCTACAGCCCGGATTCACACGCTGCTGACCGACATGCTCGATGTGAATCATGTATGCCTGTTCCCATAGGTTAGTGCCGCTTTGGGTTCACGACTAGCCATGTCGGCCCGGGTTCTCTGTCATATGGATGCTAGCGACACAATCATATACGCGAGCCAAAAGGCGCAAACGGTCCCGGGCCAGGGTAAGGCGACACCCGTGGGGATACCGTGCGTGAGGCCGCAAAGTGATATGAGGTGTTACCGGCTAGATCGATGTGATTTGGAATCGGGGTCCCGACAATCGTGGCGCTCGCCAAGGGTGGCGTGACCAACCTCGCGAGGATCACTGGCAGGACCAGCCTCGCGAGGGAGGCTGGAGAGATCAGCCTCGTGAGGATCGCCCGCACGGCAACGCAGGCCTTCCTCCTCTGCCGCCACCGCCAAGGAGGAACGAAGACCAACATCAAGACGAGGGAGCTGGGGGCTTCCAGGAGCCGCGCAATCGCTTGCATCTTGGGTGGAGCAGGCCCCAGCCTCACAGCGCATCTTCAAGCAGTTTGCTCGCGAGGTGAATGCAGTCCTCCCCAAGCTTGAGGCCACGCGCCCTCTCAGGTGGTCTGCGTGCGCTATCACGTTCAGCTCAGCGGATCAGCTCAAGTGCGCGGCAACGGCCGGAGTCCTCCCGATGCTTTGCTCCCCAGTCATCAGCAACGTGCAGGTCACCAGGACCCTCATTGACGGAGCAGGACTCAACGTCCTGTCCGTCGAGACGTTCGACAATCTCCAAGTGTCGTACGATCAGCTTCAGCCGAACCAAGCCCTTCTCAGGAGTCACTGATGGTTCCACTGTTCCAATAGGGCAGGTTCGCCTTCCAGTCACCTTCGGGCAGCGCAACAACTACCGCACCGAGCTCATCGACTTCGACGTCGCCCACATCCGTCTGCCATACAACGCCATCCTCGGGTACCCAGCCCTGGCCAAGTTCATGGCAGTGACTCACCATGGATACAATGTCCTCAAGATGCCAGGAAGCGGTGGAGTCATCACCGTACCCTGTGAAGAAAGGGACGCAGTGTGTTCACTTGAGCGCGCATTCCAAGCCGCAGCAATCGAAGACCCGGACCACAGGAACGGAAGACTTCCCGAGGCGACCCTTAAGAAGAAGAAGGTTTCGCCTGGCCCAAGCCATAAGGAGGCAGGCGCCTCCGGAGGTGTTGCGTCAGGATCTGCGCCCAATCAGGGAGCGCCACCCTCTCTCGCATAGGAAGGCGCGCCCGGCGCCCTCCTCAGGCAGGGCTCGGGGGCTCTTTCTTGGAGAGCCACCGACTTTGCCAAGGTCGCGAGGGAGGCGCTCGGGCACCACTTGGAGGGGTGCTTCCAGGCACGTTTCCCTCAGGAAGGTACAAGGCAAGGAAGACCAAACCCACATGTGTTCATCGCAAGGAACACCCAGGAGCTACAGGAGTCGAGAGTCATGCGCGGCAGCCACCGCTTGCCCACCGTGGCCCCACATCTAGGCGAGGATGGTGCGCTGCGCGTCTGCATCAACGTGCCAGGGCTCAACCGAGCGGCGTCTCAAGAGCGCCTCTGGTCTTCGCGCGTGGGGCGTTGCAAGGGTCCACCCCACAGCTACGTTCGCATGCCTTTCGGCCTGCCGAATGCAGTCGCCGCTCATCAGCGCCTGTTGAGGAGCATTCTGGAGGCCCAGGAGGTCAGGCATTGTGCGGTCCTGGCGGAGATGGAGATGGCCCTCGGAAACCCACCTGCGCCCCCGGAGCCTCCCGAGGCTCCTAGGCCTGGGGGCTCGTCAGGGTCGATGTCATCATCGCGCATCGCCCACTTCTTCAGCATGACTCCATCTACAACGGCACCAGGTGACATCTTTCTACGTTCCATTTTTAGCTGGGAGCGCCGACAGGGCCGCATCATTCCCAGGTCGCGTGGGTCCGTCCCTGACATGTATCCGTTTTGCTTATGCTCTTTACTTACCTTGTTGGGGGCGCCCCTCAGGCTGCATCATCCCCGAGCCGCTCGGGCCTGGCCCAGCAGCGTTTGCTTTTCTCGCGTCTATTTAAAATGAATTTCCTCCTGCGTGCTTAACATACCCGACCTAATCGCCTGCTCGATTGACGCCTACCTATGGAGCCGCTCGCTCTGGCACGACATTTGTGCACAGGTCCGTCCCTGCAACACGGATAAACCTGAGTGGTCGAGCTCTGGCTGCGGCAGCCCTGCATGGTGCCACCTCACCAGGCCCTCAGTGCCCCAATCACTTCACCAGAGCAACCAAAGGTTGGCTGGCATCCGTAACGACATGTCTTGTTTCTCTTCATGATTGGTGTGTAGGACCTACTCCAGGAGCAACGGTGGGGACGCTGCGAGCTGTCTCTCCCTCTCTCCAGCATGGACCGCTTGCACGCTAAAAGGGGGGCGCCTGAGTATCACGACTCATGGGCTCCTACTGGATCTCCAGCCCTCACCCCCTGGCCTTGACCCACGACATGGTGACCTGTCATACCAGCGGCGGCTGAGCTCCCTCGAGGGCCGGGACCTGAGGACGTAGAGCATTAAGGAAAGTGCGGGGGAGTGCGAAGTAGCTCGCGAGGACCTAACCCAGCAGCGCCTCAGCTACCACCACTCAGGCCGGGCGCTTCACCAAGGAACTACACCAGACTCAAGAGATAAGTCACGCCCTTACAGGAGTTGGATCAACGCAGCGCCAAACCCTCGCCCAGTGCGGCTCTCTCATGGTGACGTTGCCTTCCTTTCTCGCCCAGTGAGGGCTGCTTGAGCGCTAAAGGGGACCTCCCGAGCATCGCGACTCGGGGACTCTTACCGGACCTTGGTCCGCTCACCTCCTGGCCTTGACCATGGCATCGTGACCTGGCATACCAGCGACGACTGAAGCTTGCCTGAGGACTGGGAGCTGTCGGCGTAGAGCGCCATGTCCTCTTGAGGATAGAAAGGGGGAGCCGAACCAGGACAAGAAAAGCACCTCGCATTGATTCATATTAAGATATAATGTTCACAAAAGACACGGCAGGCGCCTTACATACCCCCACAGGGTGTTGCTTCGATTCCTCGCAGGGAACAAAAGTACTAATCCTAAGGAACGCTAATCGCCCGCACCTACGCAAGGGACGCCATCATCAACAGTGGGCTGCCCAACATCGGCGCCAACCCCATCCAGATCAGTGGCGTCGGCGGCTAGATGCAGCTGCTCCGCTCCGAGCACGGCGTGAGTTCGGGGGCTCGTAGCTGTTGTCGCTCGTCTCCGGAGTCACGAGGAGCTCGGGGGAGCCGCTGGATTCCCAGCTCCTCCACTTCTGCCTGAGGAGCTGCTGGTGGGCCGATGGGCGGGCCAGGTCCTTGCCGGTTCGTTGCCCCTGCCGCTCTCCCTGGGGTAGCACTCTAGCCGGCGTCCTTCAGCATCGAAGACCTTGAAGAACATCAAGGAGGCGCCGTCATATTCAAGATGAATTACGAGGGCACCTACCGTCCGGCAGACCCGGGTGATTTCGCCCCAGCCCCGGGTCATGAAGACCTTGCCTGGAGCGACGACCACGACCTCCGCTCCGGAAGCAAGGGTACTGCAGTCAGCGTGCTGCAGCCAGAGCTCCAGAGCCCCGCTCGGCGGCATCTCGAAGGCGAAGGAAGGAGGAAGGCGAATCCAAGAGCTTGGAGGCATGGCGGCCTGGAGCACGAGCTCGCGAGAGGAGCGCTCGGCATGGACTCCAGGAGGAACGACGCGCACCACCATGACTCGCCGGCGTCGATGGCGGCACTGTCGCTATTGCTCGACGCCTTCTCCCCCAGGACCCACGACGCGGGCGTACAAGGGTAGCGGAAACCCAGGCGGCGGCCGCCCATACCAGGGCCTCGGTGCCTCCTGCTGACCACCCTCATCTCGGTGGCAGAGGACCAGCCGCTTCTTCGGTGGAAGTGGGTCAGGACCCTCTCGGGGGGCCTTTCCCTTCTCTTTTGCAGAAAACCGGCGAATTGGTGCCATTAGCATAAGGAGATGCAAGAACGAGGAAGAAGAAGGAAAGGAGCAGTAGGAAGGGATAAGCTGACGAGGCTCACGCGTCTCCGTACTTATAGTCGGAGGAGGCCAACTGCCGAGCACCACGATCGCAGGTAATCATGACCCATTTCTCTGCATGTAGGGACTTGTCAAGTCGAGCTGTTGCCGAGGCGTCGTGGGGAAGCGCAAACGTCCATGACCAATCAATCGCCACATGGCGCCTAAGGCCGCCAGCTATTGGGGCCCGCGGCGCTTCACGCTTGCCCCTTCGCTTCCCTGCTAGGCCAAGC